>NW_022986376.1:0-58417 GCF_902500255.1 Thalassophryne amazonica | reverse complement strand
ATGTCATAGGTATTAAAGGCACTGCGCTGCGGTGGTTTGAATCATATTTGTCTAATAGATTACAGTTTGTTCATGTAAATGGGGAATCTTCTTCACAGACTAAAGTTAATTATGGAGTTCCACAAGGTTCTGTGCTGGGACCAATTTATTCACTTTATACATGCTTCCCTTAGGCAGTATTATTAGACGGTATTGCTTAAATTTTCATTGTTACGCAGATGATACCCAGCTTTATCTATCCATGAAGCCAGAGGACACACACCAATTAGCTAAACTGCAGGATTGTCTTACAGACATAAAGACATGGATGACCTCTAATTTCCTGCTTTTAAACTCAGATAAAACTGAAGTTATTGTACTTGGCCCCACAAATCTTAGAAGCATGGTGTCTAACCAGATCTTTACTCTGGATGGCATTTCCCTGACCTCTAGTAATACTGTGAGAAATCTTGGAGTCATTTTTGATCAGGATATGTCATTCAAAGCGCATATTAAACAAATATGTAGGACTGCCTTTTTGCATTTACGCAATATCTCTAAAATCAGAAAGGTCTTGTCTCAGAGTGATGCTGAAAAACTAATTCATGCATTTATTTCCTCTAGGCTGGACTATTGTAATTCTTTATTATCAGGTTGTCCTTTGTTCAAAATTCAAATTCAAAATGCTGCAGCTAGAGTACTGACGGGGACTAGCAGGAGAGAGCATATCTCACCCGTGTTGGCCTCTCTTCATTGGCTTCCTGTTAATTCTAGAATAGAATTTAAAATTCTTCTTCTTAATTATAAGGTTTTGAATAATCAGGTCCCATCTTATCTTAGGGACCTCGTAGTACCATATCACCCTAATAGAGCGCTTCGCTCTCAGACTGCAGGCTTACTTGTAGTTCCTAGGGTTTGTAAGAGTAGAATGGGAGGCAGAGCCTTCAGCTTTCAGGCTCCTCTCCTGTGGAACCAGCTCCCAATTCAGATCAGGGAGACAGATACCCTCTCTACTTTTAAGATTAGGCTTAAAACTTTCCTTTTCGCTAAGGCTTATAGTTAGGGCTGGATCGGGTGACCCTGGACTATCCCTTGGTTATGCTGCTTTAGACGTAGACTGTGGGGGGGTTCCCATGATGCACTGTTTCTTTCTCTTTTTGCTCTGTATGCATCACTCCGCATTTAATCATTAGTGATCGATCTCTGCCCCCCTCCACAGCATGTCTTTTTCCTGGTTCTTTCCCTCAGCCCCAACCAGTCTCAGCAGAAGACTGCCCCTCCCTGAGCCTGGTTCTGCTGGAGGTTTCTTCCTGTTAAGAGGGAGTTTTTCCTTCCCACTGTTGCCAAGTGCTTGCTCACAGGGGGTCGTTTTGACCGTTGGGGTTTTTCATAATTATTGTATGGCCTTGCCTTACAATATAAAGCGCCTTGGGGCAACTGTTTGTTGTGATTTGGCGCTATATAAAAAAAAAGTTGATTGATTGATTGATCCATCCATCCATTTTCTTCTGCTACATCCGAGCTCGGGTCGCGGGGACAGCAGCTCAAGTAAAACTGCCCAGACCTCCCGATCCACACACATCTCCCCCAGCTCCTCCAGGGGAATCCCGAGGCGTTCCCAAGCCAGCTACAAGACATAGTCCCTCGAGTGTGTCCTGGGTCTTCCCCGGGGCCTCCTCCCGATGGGTGTTCCCGAAACACCTCTCCAGGGAGGCGTTCAGGGGGCATCCAGAAAAGATGCCCGAGCCACCTCACCTGGCTCCTTTTGACGTGGAGGAGCAGCGGCTCGACTCCGAGCTCTTCCCGAGTGACAGCGCTCCTCGCCCTATCTCTAAGGGAGCGCCCAGCCACCCTGCAGAGGCAACTTATCTCGGCCGCTTGTACTCGTGATCTTGTTCTTTCGGTCATGAGCCAAATCTCATGACCATAGGTGAGGGTCGGAATGTAGAACATAGATCGATCAGTAGCTCAGCTCTCTCTTCACCACGACGGTCCGATACAGCAACCACATCACTGCAGACGCTGCACCGATCCGTCTGTCAATCTCACGCTCCATCCGTCCGTCTCTCGTGAACAAGACCCTGACATACTTAAACTCCTTCACTTGAAGCAAGGACACTCCACCGAATAAAATATTAGCTAAGCAAAGATAAACCTTGGATCACAAAGGGACTTCGAATGCATGCAAAAAGAACATTTTTTGAACAAGCAGTTTTTAAAATGTAGAACCAACTGAAGCTGAGAAAAGATATAAGACATATAAAAACAAACTAACACACATTATGCGATCGTGTAAAAGGCAGTATTACAGTGATTTTCTGGAAAAAAATAAAACAAATATAAAGAGTACTTGGAGGTTTTTAAATGAAATCATAAATAAGAAAAAAGTTGTTAAAGAATATCCTGCCTATTTTTATACAAATGCTGACACAATTGTTAAAGAAAACAAAGCTATAGCAGACTGGATGACTGGATAGAGAGCTACTTATATAGTAGGTATCAGTGTATCCACTATGGTGGGACAAATTCCGAATTTTTGAAGATTACTTGTGGGGTGCCCCAGGGTTCAGTCCTTGGGCCACTGTTGTTTCTTTTGTATGTTAATCAGATATGTTTGGTTTCAAAGTATGTAAGATGTATTTTATTTGTGGATGATATGACTGTGTTTTGTAGTGGGGATCATTTGGGACAAATCATGGACAAGATAAAGAACGAATTACATAAATGTAAACAGTAGTTTGATTTAAATAAATTATCGCTCCATTTTGGTAAAACTAAGTGTTAGGGTTTGGGAATAAGTCCAG
Organism: Thalassophryne amazonica; assembly: GCF_902500255.1. Taxonomy (NCBI): domain Eukaryota; kingdom Metazoa; phylum Chordata; class Actinopteri; order Batrachoidiformes; family Batrachoididae; genus Thalassophryne; species Thalassophryne amazonica. Next base: position 55,634 of record NW_022986376.1, on the reverse strand, counting down.
GAACTTGAGCAAAAATCTATTACATGATATTGAAATTGAAATTGTAACAGATACAAAATTTCTTGGTGTTCATATTGAAGATAGATTAAGCTGGAAAACACATTAACTATGTTACAGCCTTACTTTAAAGCTAAAAGAAACAAGGCATCAGACTAAAACATGGAAGAGTGTTGAAATGTGTGCAGCTGCACAGGAGCTAATTTATACACAGCAGTTTACTACAGAAAATCATTACAATTTTTTTTTAGTTGAAGAATAATTTCTGATTACATTTTGAAGTTTAAAAAACACCAAAGAAGGCCCTTTATGAGCAAAAAAAAAAGCAAAAGCTTAAGTGGGGTAGAAGCCTAAGCAGCCCCCGAACCCTCAGCTTCAACTACACACCCGGGTATACATGGAATAAATACATTATATTGTATGTTGATATTAAAAATGTAACATAACTTACATTGTGATATTCAACCACTTCCTCAATGAAATCCATCCCATCAGCTAGCGGAATCTGAACTCCTCTCTTTGTCCAGTCTGAAACACAATTAATGTATCTGTTGTGAAGCTGGGTCTGGTTTGGCATTGGAACACTTTATTGTGTGGATGCATATATATATATATATATATATATATATATATATATACGAGGTCTGTGATAAAAATAACGGACCTTTTTATTTTTTTCAAAAACCATATGGATTTGAATCACGTGTGATTACATCAGACATGCTTGAACCCTCGTGGGCATGCGAGAGTTTTTTCACGCCTGTTGGTTACGTCATTCGCCTGTGGGCAGTCTTTGAGTGAGGAGTGGCCCACCCTCTCGTCGTTTTTTCATTGTTTAGGAATGGCTCAGAGACTGCTGCTTTGTTTGATAAAAATTTTTTCAAAAACTGTAAGGCACAACTGAGTGGACACCATTCAATAAATTCAGCTGGTTTTCGGTAAAAGTTTTAACGGCTGATGAGAGATTTTGGTCTGGTAGTGTTGCTTTAAGGACGACCCACGGTGCCTGACGGCGATCTGCGCTTCAAGGCGGCAGCGTCTCGCCGTTTCAAGTTGAAAACTTCCACATTTCAGGCTCTGTTGACCCAGTAAGTCGTCAGAGAACAAAGAACTTTCAGAAGAAGTCGGCATGAGGAGTTTATTCGGACATTCCATTGTTAACGGACATTTTGTAATGAAAGAATGTGCGGGCAGAGTCGCATGTTGGGCCAGACCCGACCGCGGGGGTTGCGACAGGAAAAACACCTCTGTTGGAAACCTTAATGGGCAAGTTGGAACATGCCCAAGCTGTTAAACAATTTCTCAGTTACTCACTTGTTGAAAGCCATCAAAAGCCGCCTGAATTTTACAAATGGTTTTCAACACGGAGGTGTTTTTCCTGTCGCGGTGCACACAGATTTGCGCGCACGTCTTTCATTACAAAATGTCCTTAAACAGTGGAATGTCCGCATAAAGTCCTCATGCCGGCCTCTTCTGAATCTTCTCTGTTCTCTCACGACGTCCTGGGTGAATTAAGCCTTAAATTAGGATGTTTTCAGCTCGAAACAGGCTGACGACGGCACCTGGAAGCGCTACACGACGTCCCGCTCCGTGGGAAGTCCTTACAGTGACAGAAACACTCCATAATCTCTCATCAGCCGTTAAACCTTTCATCGAAAACCAGCTTAATTTCTCGAATAGTGTCCACTCGGATATTCCTCACAGGTCCAGAAAAAATGTTGATAAAGCAACGCGCACCGTCCGCAGTGGCTATTCAGACAAAGAGATTCCAATGGGTGGGGTGGAGCACTCCTCACTCAAGGCCTGCCCACAGGCGAATGACGTCACCGACACGCGTGAAAAAACTCACGCATGCGCAGAGTTCAAGCTTGTCTGACATAAAAACATATGAATCAAATCCATTTATTTTTTGAAAAAAATAAAAAGGACCGCTTTTTTCATCACAGACCTCGTATATATATATATAGATAGATAGATAGAGAGAGAGAGAGAGAGAGAGAGAGAGAGAGAGAGAATAGAATGCTTTTTATTATCATTATACACAAGGTACAATGAAATTAAAAGACAACTCCCATAGTACAAAGGTATAAAAGTAAATATAAAAAGACAAATAAGAATAGATACATGTATTTACAAGGAGCCTTGTAGTCCTTAGTCTGGGTCTCATTAACATAAGATCACTGTCCTCAAAATCATTGTTGATTAATGATCTAACTATTGATCATCAATCAATCAATCAATCAATTTTATTTATATAGCGCCAAATCACAACAAACAGCTGCCCCAAGGCACTTTATATTGTAAGGCAAAGCCATACAATAATTACAGAAAAACCCCAACGGTCAAAACGACCCCCTGTGAGCAAGCACTTGGCGACAGTGGGAAGGAAAAACTCCCTTTTAACAGGAAGAAACCTCCAACAGAACCAGGCTCAGGGAGGGGCAGTCTTCTGCTGGAACTGCTTGGGGCTGAGGGAGAAAACCAGGAAAAAGACATGCTGTGGAAGAGAGCAGAGATCAATCACTAATGATTAAATGCAGAGTGGTGCATCTAAGTCTATACCAGCATAACTAAGGGATGGTTCAGGGTCACCTGATCCAGCCCTAACTATAAGCTTTAGCAAAAAGGAAAGTTTTAAGCCTAATCTTAAAAGTAGAGAGGGTGTTTGTCTCCCTGATCCGAATTGGGAGCTGGTTCCAGAGGAGAGGAGCCTGAAAGCTGAAGGCTCTGCCTCCCATTCTACTCTTAAAAACCCTAGGAACTACAAGTAAGCCTGCAGTCTGAGAGCGAAGCGCTCTATTGGGGTGATATGGTACTATGAGGTCCCTAAGATAAGATGGGACCTGATTATTCAAAACCTTATAAGTAAGAAGAAGAATTTTAAATTCTATTCTAGAATTAACAGGAAGCCAATGAAGAGAGGCCAATATGGGTGAGATATGCTTTCTCCTTCTAGTCCCTGACAGTACTCTAGCTGCAGCATTTTGAATTAATTGAAGGCTTTTCAGGGAACTATTAGGACAACCTGATAATAATGAATTACAATAGTCCAGCCTAGAGGAAATAAATGCATGAATTAGTTTTTCAGCATCACTCTGAGACAAGACCTTTCTAATTTTAGAGATATTGCGCAAATGCCATCCAGAGTAAGGATCTGGTTAGACACCATGTTTCTAAGATTTGTGGGGCCAAGTACAATAACTTCAGTTTCATCTGAGTTTAAAAGCAGGAAATTAGAGGTCATCCATGTCTTTATGTCTGTAAAACAATCCTGCAGTTTAGCTAATTGGTGTGTGTCCTCTGGCTTCATGGATAGATAAAGCTGGGTATCATCTGCGTAACAATGAAAATTTAAGCAATGCTGTCTAATAATACTGCCAAAGGGAAACATGTATAAAGTGAATAAAATTGGTCCTAGCACAGAACCTTGTGGAACTCCATAATTAACCGTAGTCTGTGAAGAAGATTCCCCATTTACATGAACAAATTGTAATCTATTAGATAAATATGATTCAAACCACCGCAGCGCAGTGCCTTTAATACCTATAGCATGCTCTAATCTCTGTAATAAAATTTTATGGTCAACAGTATCAAAAGCAGCACTGAGGTCTAACAGAACAAGCAGAGATGAGTCCACTGTCTGAGGCCATAAGAAGATCATTTGTAACCTTCACTAATGCTGTTTCTGTACTATGATGAATTCTAAAACCTGACTGAAACTCTTCAAATAGACCACTCCTCTGCAGATGATCAGTTAGCTGTTTTACAACTACCCTTTCAAGAATTTTTGAGAGAAAAGGAAGGTTGGAGATTGGCCTATAATTAGCTAAGATAGCTGGGTCAAGTGATGGCTTTTTTTGTTTTTGAACTTTTTATTTAGCCGTTTAAAACATTGAACAGAACAATTCTTGACATCTCATTTCCCTTAAAATAAGAGGGTACACTCCATACATATATGATTTAGGGGTATAGTGAATAGAGTCTATACATGGTGTCTAGGGTAAACTTTTCACAATCTAATGGGGAGGTAATATTTTGTTACATTTCTCGTCAAACCTCCACGTATCTCAAGATGCATGTCCATTTTTGTTCAAAGATGTCCATAGATAGCTGGAGATTTGCACGTCAGCCGCTCCATTATGTACACATTTTTCAGTTTCTGTTTCCATTGTTCTATAGTTGGCGGTTTTACCTCTTTCCAATTTACCGTAATCATTTTCTTTGCTATCAGCAAGAGGATCCTCAATATGTATCGCTGATTAGTATTATATAGGTCTCTAGGAATAACTCCCAGTAGGAACAACATAGGTTCTGGGGTAATATTTATTCCTAGAATAGTGTCTATCTCTTTTTTAATGTTGTCCCAATATTCCTTTATTACCGGACAATCCCAAAAAATATGTGTTGTATCTCCTATATTTCCACAGTTCCTCCAACAGAGTGCTGTGGTAGGTTTCTCTGCAAATGAAGAGGTGATAAGAGGGGTATAAAAATATCTAGTTTTCGCTTTCCAGTCGAATTCCTTCCACAATTGGCTGTTAATTCCCTTATGGCAACCTATACATATATCATTCCATGTGGAATCTTCAATTATTATATTCATTTCCATCTCCCATTTTTCTTTGATATAGTTTGTGTTTTGTAGAGTGTCTGTTTTCAACCTTTTGTATATATTAGATATATGTCTTTTTGTTGGAAAGTGTTTTTCCACAATGCTGATAAAATACTCCTCCATCTCATTTGGGGCTTCACTAATCATTTCCTTTTCTTTGTGGCTTGTAATATAATGCCTAATCTGAAGATATCTATAGAAGTCATTCGACGGAAGGTCAAATTGCTCTCGAAGTTGGGAGAAGGATTTGAGTTCTGTTTCTGTAAAAAGTTGGTTAATTATATGGAGGCCTTTTTCTGCCCATCTTCTAAACCCATTGTCCCACATCGAAGGGGGAAAATCAATATTTCCTACTATAGGCATAGCCCTTGAGATTGACTGAGGCCCCCCAAGCGCTTTTTTAACTGTTGTCCAAATTTTTAAGGTGTATTTTATCCATTCATTCTTTAATTTAATCTTTTTGACTGACTTTGTGTCCATAAAGGATAGTATTGATAAAGGAACACCCTCAGTTGAATTTTGCTCTATCTGAGTCCATATTGTTTCCTGATCATTTCTAAGCCATGCCACAATTGCATTTATTTGTGCTGCCCAATAGTAGTTTTTAAAATTTGGTAAACTCAGTCCTCCTCTATCATTAGGCAGATGGAGGCATTTCAATTTTATCCTCGGCCTCTTCCTTTGCCAAATAAATGTTGATATTAGTTTATCTAACATTTTTAAGGTGGAAGCAGGTACTCTTATTGGGAGGGATTGGAACAAAAAAAGAAGTCTGGGCAGTAGGTTCATTTTTATTGTCTCTACTCTACCAAATAAAGACAGGGGAAGCACCTCCCAACGTGTCACATCTTTCTTTAATTGTCTAATTAATTTGTTATAGTTGGCCTCAAACAATTGAGTGGAGTTGGGTGTAAGAATAACTCCTAGATATCTGAATCCTTGTTTGGACCAGTGAAAGGAGACACTATCATTCAATTGTGTAGGCCAAGTACCCGAGATCATCATAGCTTCTGATTTAGTCTCATTAATTTTGTATCCCGATACTGACCCGTATTTATGCAAGCATTTTATAAGTGTGGGAATGGAAAGGACAGGGTTTTTTATAAAGAGCAAAATATCATCCACGAATAAGGCTATTTTGTGGATTGTCCCTCCTTCATCTGCTATCCCTTGGATCTGCGTGTTTTGGCGTATTGCCTCTGCCAGAGGTTCAATACTTAAGGCAAATAAAATGGGAGATAATGAGTCTCCCTGTCTCACACCTCGCTCAATCCTGAAGGAGCTAGAGCAATGGCCATTGACTCTTACTTTGGAACGAGGTTCTTTATATAGAAGACTAATCCATGTCACAAATTCTTTTCCAAAACCCATTTCTAACAATGTCTGTCTCAAAAATATCCAGTCAACTCGATCAAATGCTTTCTCCGCATCTAAACCGAGAAGCATCGACGATTGTTTCTCCCTTGCTGCAATTGTTTGCAAATTCAGGGCTCTTCTAATGTTATTTGTTCCATGACGTCCTGGTATGAACCCCGTTTGTTCTGGGTGTATTAATTTCTTAATATTTTTTTGAATTCTGGTAACTAATATAGAGGTCAGGATTTTATAATCCACACACAAAAGGCTTATTGGGCGGTAACTAGCACACTGAAGAGGATCCTTTCCCTCCTTATGTATAACCGTTATCATGGCTTCTGACCATGAATTTGGGGGATTTCCTGATTTCAGTGCGTAATTGTATACTTTACATAATACAGGAGTGAGTTCCTTCATAAATATTTTATAATATTCACCTGAGAAACCATCTGTTCCTGGTGATTTATTATTTTCAGTTTAGTAATAGATTCTTTAATTTCATTTTCTGTAATAGGTTTTATTAATAGTTCTGCTTCCTCACTTGTTAGTTTATTCAATTTAAGTGGCTTTAAGAATTCTACGCTCTCCTGTCTCCTAGATTCTGATTCATCTGTCCTATATAATTGTTTGTAATATGTTGCAAAGGAGTCTGATATTTTAATTGGGTCGGTTTCTATCTGGTTAGTTTCTGGGTTCCTTATCTTAGGGACTGCGTGGTTAGATTGGGTTTTTCTAAGTTGGAAAGCCAGTAGCCTACTGGCTTTATTACCCATTTCATAGTATTTTCTGTTGGTGTATCTAAGAGCTCCCTCTGCCTTATATGTCAAAAGTTCATCTAATTGTTGTCTAACCTTTTTTATTTTGTCAAGGGTGTCTTTATTTCCATATTGTTTGTGTTCCCCTGTTAATTTTTTTATTTCTGCTTCCAATCCTTGTTGTTTTACATGCCTTTGCTTCTTTATTCTAGATCCTATAGATATAATTGGGGTTTTTCATAATTATTATATGGCCTTGCCTTACAATATAAAGCGCCTTGGGGCAACTGTTTGTTGTGATTTGGCGCTATATAAAAAAAAAGTTGAAGTTGATTGATATAATCTTCCCTCTAATTGTGACTTTACTGGCATCCCATACAACTGAGGGTGAAACACTACCATCATCATTAATAGCAAAGTATTCAGTCAGAGCTTTTTGTATTTCTTGTCTAATATTTGAGTCCGTTAATAATGAAACATTAAGTCTCCAGTGTTTAAAGTAGTTTTCTGCTCCCAGGTTAATTTTCATGGTCACAGGGCCATGATCCGAAATAGTTATTGGTTCAATTGTACACTCTTTTACCCTGTGGAATTCGGTTTTTGATAAGCAGAAGAAGTCTATCCTCGAATAGCTTCCGTGTGCTTGAGACATAAACGTAAAGTCTCTCTCATTAGGGTGAAGTTGGCGCCAAATATCTACGAGGCCCAGTTCTTTCATCATGTCCGTCAGCCCCTTAGCCATTTTGGATTGAGATAATCTTATTTTAGGTAGCCTATCTAGCTTTGAATTTAGAGTGCAGTTAAAATCACCCCCTATCAGTATGATCCCCTCGCTTTTCTCCGCTAATAAAGCTGTTATTTTTTTAATAAAATGTGGACAGTCTTCATTTGGGGCGTACACATTAACTATAGTTATTTTCTTTCCTGCAATCGTGCCTATCACCATCACATACCTTCCTTCCTCATCTTGAAAGAGTTTCTCATTATTATAGTACACAGATTTGTGAAACAATATGGCAACCCCTCTCTTCTTTGCTCTCTCGCATGATGAGCTATAAACCTGATCTACTCATTCTCTCTTCAATTTTAAATGCTCCACCGTTGATAGGTGTGTTTCCTGTATCAGAGCAACAGAGCAATGTAGTTTCTTTAATTGTCCCAGAATTTTTTTCCTCTTGATCTGGTTGTTGATTCCTCTTATATTATAACTTATGAAATTCAACTCAGTCATAGTCCCCATAGAGTCTCACCATATAATTCTCTATCTGTTCACCCTTAAACATCATATTGAAGTTAACCCCCAACCAAGTGATATCAGTTATGTATGTCAAGAGAACCAAAACACAAAGAACATAAGAAAAAGAAAAAAATGCTTCCACTACATCAATCTGACATATCGGCTGAGCTATGACCATGTCAGATCCCCGTTGGTATTGGGGCAGAGAGGTGTGACCTACCTTCTCTGTGGAAAAAAGTACATACAATGCAAATGTGACCAATGTTACACTAAACTGTAAGAGAGGTCCAGCAGAGTGTATACCACTCACAGGGTCAGCGTATCCGCCTTGGACCATCTATCATATATCCTTGTTTTGTGACAACAAAATATACTCAAATCATAGAACATAGTGACGCTTGTTGTGTTCCTTTAAGTCCGTTAGATGTATCTACTATAAGTCCAGAAACCTTATCTCTATGCTAGTTAGAATATGCTTATTGTCCACCTTAATGGTAGGGACCCTTCAGTCTTCTCCTTGCAGAAAGGTTTTGAGATCAGCTGAAGACAAAGGCATCCCTCTCCTTCTCTTTTCTTTGCTCCTCCATCCATCCTTCAGTTCTTCCTCAATGCGTTCCTTCTCCTCGTATCGCCCCTCGATCCCCAGCTCCTTCAGCAATGTGGCAGCGCTCATTAGTGATCTGAACGTCTTCTCTCCGGTGCTCAGCTTAATTTTCAGTTGTGCCGGGTACACACACTTTGCCTGGATGTTCTTCTTTTTAAGTTGTTTGATAACTTCAAGGACCCTCATTCGTTTCTGTTGCAGATCGGGAGAATAGTCCTGGTCGAAGTAAATCCTTTTACCTTGGTAGACCACCTTCCCCTGGCTCCATGCCTGCTTTATAATCGTGTCCTTTACCGCTGCATCCAGGAATCTCACTATTATCGACCTCGGTGGGGCTGTTGGATCCTTGGGTTTGGCCGCCAGGGAGCGGTGTGCCCTTTCGATTTTTATGTCTAAGTTTGGTGGTAGTTTAAGCTCTTTCAGGAGCAAGTCTTTAACAAAGCCAGCTACATCCCCTCCTTCACTATCCTCTGGGATTTGAAAGATCCTGATATTGTTTCTTCTCAATCTGTTTTGGAGGTCATCACACTTTGCTGTAAGCTCAATATCGCGGTGCAGCAAATACCTCAGTGCTCTGTGGTGACGCGTCTCTGTGTCCTCCACCGTGCTAATTCTCTCCTCCAACCTCCCCATTTGTTGTTCGTGTTCAGCCAGTTGGTTTTTTAAATCGGAAATAGATTGTTCCACACGGTTAAGAGACAGTTTAGTTTGACTGTGTCCGTCTTGGTTTTCTTTTCGAAGTTTTCTCAGTTCTTCCAGTACCATTGTATCTGGTTGATTTATGCTGCTACTAGCCGAATTCTTGCTAGTTGGGCTCGGCGGGTTCAGCTTGTTATCGTCTTTTCCTCGCGTGGGGTCAAGTTTCTCCTGTCTTCTTTGTCCCGCAGAGGAACTCATGTTTTAGTATTCTGTTTCTAACGTTTCAGCGTCGAATTATTATAGTTGTCACCTTTATTTTCTTTTATGTCCGGCGGAGCTCCGTTACTTTGCTACCGCTGCATCCATGACGTCACCGGAAGTCCGTGATGGCTTTTTAAGTAATGGTTTAATTACTGCCACCTTAAAAGCCTGTGGTACATAGCCAACTAATAAAGATAGATTGATCATATTTAAGATTGAAGCATTAATTAATGGTAGGGCTTCCTTGAGCAGCCTGGTAGGAATGGGGTCTAATAGACATGTTGATGGTTTGGAGGAAGTAACTAATGAAAATAACTCAGAACAATCGGAGAGAAAGAGTCTAACCAAATACCGGCATCACTGAAAGCAGCCAAAGATAACGATATGTCTTTGGGATGGTTATGAGTATTTTTTTCTCTAATAGTTAAAATTTTATTAGCAAAGAAAGTCATGAAGTCATTACTAGTTAAAGTTAAAGGAATACTCGGCTCAATAGAGCTCCGACTCTTTGTCAGCCTGGCTACAGTGCTGAAAAGAAACCTGGGGTTGTTCTTATTTTCTTCAATAAGTGATGAGTAGTAAGATGTCCTAGCTTTACGGAGGGCTTTTTTATAGAGCAACAGACTCTTTTTCCAGGCTAAATGAAGATCTTCTAAATTAGTGAGACGCCATTTCCTCTCCAACTTACGGGAAATCTGCTTTCAGCTGTGAGTTTGTGAGTTATACCACAGAGTCAGGCACTTCTGATTTAAGGCTCTCTTTTTCAGAGGAGCTACAGCATCCAAAGTTGTCCTCAAAGAGGATGTAAAACTATTGACGAGATACTCTATCTCACTTACAGAGTTTAGGTAGCTACTCTGCACTGTGTTGGTATATGGCATTAGAGAACATAAAGAAGGAATCATATCCTTAAACCTAGTTACAGCGCTTTCTGAAAGACTTCTAGTGTAATGAAACTTATTCCCCACTGCTGGGTAGTCCATCAGAGTAAATGTAAATGTTATTAAGAAATGGTCAGACAGAAGGGAGTTTTCAGGGAATACTGTTAAGTCTTCAATTTCCATACCATAAGTCAGAACAAGATCTAAGATATGATTAAAGTGGTTGAGTGAAGCCAATTGAGTCTAATAATAGATTAAATGCAGTGTTGAGGCTATTCTCAGCATCTATATGGAAATCCGTCACTCCTTGCTTGCCTCTACTGGTGGTTGGCTCTCACTGCGGTATTGTATCACTTCCTGTTCCGGAACACAGCGGTGTTTTGCTGTATCTGTTAGCTGTTTAATCTGCGCAGTTAGATTGATCTAGTTATCTAGATTACGATTTGTTTCCCAGTGTAATCTTTACGTGCCTTAACTAAAGCACTCCTTCTGCTGAATCACCTCTAAATTATTTACACATTATTCACTTTGCGTGTTTTTAGGAATCCGCTAGCTTAGCGTAGCTACTAGCTCTTAGCCGATTTAGCATGGCGGCTTCTCCTGTCTCTCCTGCACTTTTCTGCTCTGGGTGTGAAATGTTTAGTTATTCCTCGGCCTCCTTTAGCAGTAACGGTACTTGTAATAAGTGTAGCTTATTCGTAGCTTTGGAGGCCAGGCTGGGCGAATTGGAGACTCGGCTCCGCACCGTGGAAAATTCTACAGCTAGCCAGGCCCCTGTAGTCGGTGCGGACCAAGGTAGCTTAGCCGCCGTTAGTTACCCTCTGGCAGATCCCGAGCAGCCGGGAAAGCAGGCCGACTGGGTGACTGTGAGGAGGAAGCGTAGCCCTAAACAGAAGCCCCGTGTACACCACCAACCCGTTCACATCTCTAACCGTTTTTCCCCACTCGACGACACACCCGCCGAGGATCAAACTCTGGTTATTGGCGACTCTGTTTTGCGAAATGTGAAGTTAGCGACACCAGCAACCATAGTCAATTGTCTTCCGGGGGCCAGAGCAGGCGACATTGAAGGAAATTTGAAACTGCTGGCTAAGGCTAAGCGTAAATTTGGTAAGATTGTAATTCACGTCGGCAGTAATGACACCCGGTTACGCCAATCGGAGGTCACTAAAATTAACATTAAATCGGTGTGTAACTTTGCAAAAACAATGTCGGACTCTGTAGTTTTCTCTGGGCCCCTCCCCAATCAGACCGGGAGTGACATGTTTAGCCGCATGTTCTCCTTGAATTGCTGGCTGTCTGAGTGGTGTCCAATAAATGAGGTGGGCTTCATAGATAATTGGCAAAGCTTCTGGGGAAAACCTGGTCTTGTTAGGAGAAGCGGCATCCATCCCACTTTGGATGGAGCAGCTCTCATTTCTAGAAATCTGGCCAATTTTCTTAAATCCTCCAAACCGTGACTATCCAGGGTTGGGACCAGGAAGCAGAGTTGTAGTCTTACACACCTCTCTGCAGCTTCTCTCCCGCTGCCATCCCCTCATTACCCCATCCCCGTAGAGACGGTGCCTGCTCCCAGACTACCAATAACCAGTAAAAATCTATTTAAGCATAAAAATTCAAAAAGAAAAAATAATATAGCACCTTCAACTGCACCACAGACTAAAACAGTTAAATGTGGTCTATTAAACATTAGGTCTCTCTCTTCTAAGTCCCTGTTGGTAAATGATATAATAATTGATCAACATATTGATTTATTCTGCCTAACAGAAACCTGGTTACAGCAGGATGAATATGTTAGTTTAAATGAGTCAACACCCCCGAGTCACACTAACTGTCAGAATGCTCGTAGCACGGGCCGAGGCGAAGGATTAGCAGCAATCTTCCATTCCAGCTTATTAATTAATCAAAAACCCAGACAGAGCTTTAATTCATTTGAAAGCTTGACTCTTAGTCTTGTCCATCCAAATTGGAAGTCCCAAAAAACAGTTTTATTTGTTATTATCTATCGTCCACCTGGTCGTTACTGTGAGTTTCTCTGTGAATTTTCAGACCTTTTGTCTGACTTAGTGCTTAGCTCAGATAAGATAATTATAGTGGGCGATTTTAACATCCACACAGATGCTGAGAATGACAGCCTCAACACTGCATTTAATCTATTATTAGACTCTATTGGCTTTGCTCAAAAAGTAAATGAGTCCACCCACCACTTTAATCATATCTTAGATCTTGTTCTGACTTATGGTATGGAAATAGAAGACTTAACAGTATTCCCTGAAAACTCCCTTCTGTCTGATCATTTCTTAATAACATTTACATTTACTCTGATGGACTACCCAGCAGTGGGGAATAAGTTTCATTACACTAGAAGTCTTTCAGAAAGCGCTGTAACTAGGTTTAAGGATATGATTCCTTCTTTATGTTCTCTTATGCCATATACCAACACAGTGCAGAGTAGCTACCTAAACTCTGTAAGTGAGATAGAGTATCTCGTCAATAGTTTTACATCCTCATTGAAGACAACTTTGGATGCTGTAGCTCCTCTAAAAAAGAGAGCTTTAAATCAGAAGTGCCTGACTCCAGTGGTATAACTCACAAACTCGTAGCTTAAAGCAGATAACCCGTAAGTTGGAGAGGAAATGGCGTCTCACTAATTTAGAAGATCTTCACTTAGCCTGGAAAAAGAGTCTGTTGCTCTATAAAAAAGCCCTCCGTAAAGCTAGGACATCTTTCTACTCATCACTAATTGAAGAAAATAAGAACAACCCCAGGTTTCTTTTCAGCACTGTAGCCAGGCTGACAAAGAGTCAGAGCTCTATTGAGCTGAGTATTCCATTAACTTTAACTAGTAATGACTTCATGACTTTCTTTGCTAACAAAATTTTAACTATTAGAGAAAAAATTACACATAACCATCCCAAAGACGTATCGTTATCTTTGGCTGCTTTCAGTGATGCCGGTATTTGGTTAGACTCTTTCTCTCCGATTGTTCTGTCTGAGTTATTTTCATTAGTTACTTCATCCAAACCATCAACATGTTTATTAGACCCCATTCCTACCAGGCTGCTCAAGGAAGCCCTACCATTATTTAATGCTTCGATCTTAAATATGATCAATCTATCTTTGTTAGTTGGCTATGTACCACAGGCTTTTAAGGTGGCAGTAATTAAACCATTACTTAAAAAGCCATCACTTGACCCAGCTATCTTAGCTAATTATAGGCCAATCTCCAACCTTCCTTTTCTCTCAAAAATTCTTGAAAGGGTAGTTGTAAAACAGCTAACTGATCACCTGCAGAGGAATGGTCTATTTGAAGAGTTTCAGTCAGGTTTTAGAATTCATCATAGTACAGAAACAGCATTAGTGAAGGTTACAAATGATCTTCTTATGGCCTCGGACAGTGGACTCATCTCTGTGCTTGTTCTGTTAGACCTCAGTGCTGCTTTTGATACTGTTGACCATAAAATTTTATTACAGAGATTAGAGCATGCCATAGGTATTAAAGGCACTGCGCTGCGATGGTTTGAATCATATTTGTCTAATAGATTACAATTTGTTCATGTAAATGGGGAATCTTCTTCACAGACTAAAGTTAATTATGGAGTTCCACAAGGTTCTGTGCTAGGACCAATTTTATTCACTTTATACATGCTTCCCTTAGGCAGTATTATTAGACGGTATTGCTTAAATTTTCATTGTTACGCAGATGATACCCAGCTTTATCTATCCATGAAGCCAGAGGACACACACCAAGTTATTGTACTTGGCCCCACAAATCTTAGAAACATGGTGTCTAACCAGATCCTTACTCTGGATGGCATTACCCTGACCTCTAGTAATACTGTGAGAAATCTTGGAGTCATTTTTGATCAGGATATGTCATTCAAAGCGCATATTAAACAAATATGTAGGACTGCTTTTTTGCATTTACGAAATATCTCTAAAATCAGAAAGGTCTTGTCTCAGAGTGATGCTGAATAATTAATTCATGCATTTATTTCCTCTAGGCTGGACTATTGTAATTCATTATTATCAGGTTGTCCTAAAAGTTCCCTAAAAAGCCTTCAGTTAATTCAAAATGCTGCAGCTAGAGTACTGACGGGGACTAGAAGGAGAGAGCATATCTCACCCATATTGGCCTCTCTTCATTGGCTTCCTGTTAATTCTAGAATAGAATTTAAAATTCTTCTTCTTACTTATAAGGTTTTGAATAATCAGGTCCCATCTTATCTTAGGGACCTCGTAGTACCATATCACCCCAATAGAGCGCTTCGCTGTCAGACTGCAGGCTTACTTGTAGTTCCTAGGGTTTGTAAGAGTAGAATGGGAGGCAGAGCCTTCAGCTTTCAGGCTCCTCTCCTGTGGAACCAGCTCCCAATTCAGATCAGGGAGACAGACACCCTCTCTACTTTTAAGATTAGGCTTAAAACTTTCCTTTTTGCTAAAGCTTATAGTTAGGGCTGGATCGGGTGACCCTGAACCATCCCTTAGTTATGCTGCTATAGACGTAGACTTCTGGGGGGTTCCCATGATGCACTGTTTCTTTCTCTTTTTGCTCTGTATGCACCACTCTGCATTTAATCATTAGTGATCGATCTCTGCTCCCCTCCACAGCATGTCTTTTTCCTGGTTCTCTCCCTCAGCCCCAACCAGTCCCAGCAGAAGACTGCCCCTCCCTGAGCCTGGTTCTGCTGGAGGTTTCTTCCTGTTAAAAGGGAGTTTTTCCTTCCCACTGTAGCCAAGTGCTTGCTCACAGGGGGTCGTTTTGACCGTTGGGGTTTTACATAATTATTGTATGGCCTTGCCTTACAATATAAAGCGCCTTGGGGCAACTGTTTGTTGTGATTTTGCGCTATATAAAAAAATTGATTGATTGATTGTTTAATCTGCGCAGTTAGACTGATCTAGTTATCTAGATAACGATTTGTTTCACAGTGTAATCTTCACGTGCCTTAACTAAAGCACTCCCTCTGCTGAATCACCTCTAAATTATTTACACATTATTCACTTTGTGTGTTTGTAGGAATCCGCTAGCTTAGCATAGCTACTAGCTCTTAGCCGGTTTAGCATGGCGGCTTCTGTCTCTCCCGCACCTTTCCCGCTCTGGGTGTGAAATGTTTAGTTATTCCTCGGCCTCCTTTAGCCGTAATGGTAGCTTTGGAGACCAGGCTGGGCGAATTGGAGACTCGGCTACGTCTACGTAATTATTGTATGGCCTTGCCTTACAATATCAATCAACTTCAATCAACTTTTTTTTTATATAGCGCCAAATCACAACAAACAGTTGCCCCAAGGCGCTTTATATTGTAAGGCAAGGCCATACAACAATCATGAAAAACCCCAACGGTCAAAACGACCCCCTGTGAGCAAGCACTTGGCAATATAAGGCGCCTTGGGGCAACTGTTTGTTGTGATTGGCGCTATATAAATAAAACTGATTGAAATTGATTGATATCTGATGATCCACTGGGATTACTTTGTGCAATACCGTGACTGGTATCAAAGTATATGGCATTCAAATCAATCAAATCAATTTTATTTATATAGCACCAAATCACAACAAACAGTCGCCCCAAGGCAAAAGCCATACAATAATTACAGAAAAACCCCCAACGGTCAAAACGACCCCCTGTGAGCAAGCACTTGGCGACAGTGGGAAGGAAAAACTCCCTTTTAACAGGAAGAAACCTCCAGCAGAACCAGGCTCAGGGAGGGGCAGTCTTCTGCTGGGACTGGTTGGGGCTGAGGGAGAGAACCAGGAAAAAGACATGCTGTGGAGGGGAGCAGAGATCAATCACTAATGATTAAATGCAGAGTGGTGCATACAGAGCAAAAAGAGAAAGAAACACTCAGTGCATCATGGGAACCCCCCAGCAGTCTACGTCTATAGCAGCATAACTAAGGGATGGTTCAGGGTCACCTGATCCAGCCCTAACTATAAGCTTTAGCAAAAAGGAAAGTTTTAAGCCTAATCTTAAAAGTAGAGAGGGTGTCTGTCTCCCTGATCTGAATTGGGAGCTGGTTCCACAGGAGAGGAGCCTGAAAGCTGAAGGCTCTGCCTCCCATTCTACTCTTACAAACCCTAGGAACTACAAGTAAGCCTGCAGTCTGAGAGCGAAGCGCTCTATTGGGGTGATATGGTACTATGAGGTCCCTAAGATAAGATGGGACCTGATTATTCAAAACCTTATAAGTAAGAAGAAGAATTTTAAATTCTATTCTAGAATTAACAGGAAGCCAATGAAGAGAGGCTCGCAGCAAACAGCTACAGAGACATCCCAAAACAACACTCAGGTGTTTCCGACAGGTAACGTAGTTACTCAAAGCATCCCAGCGTGCGCTTCAATGAGCTGAGGCACAGATTAATGCCAAGGTTTACACACGTGTGATCAGACTTCAGACTTCAGACAACTTTATTGATCCCAAAAAAGGGCAATTATGTTTACACTCCAATTACCTCATGCAAGATACAGCAATTAATCCACAATTATTACTTCTTTACCGTAATAATGGCACACATCAAAATTAAAGACAACACATATACATTTGACATTGTTTATGTGCACTAAACTTGAAGCAGTCCGTCATCCAAATGGAGGCAAAGTGGGTGAAGGCCCCTGCAACTCTAAGTCGCGCCACCAGGCCAGCTTGGGGAGAACGAGGCCTGCCGCAGTGAGGGAGGGGCAGAGAGTGATAAGAGGATATTCTACATGCTTTGGTCAATGTGCAAATCTGTCAGTTTACTGTCCTTGTGGGTTGAGATACGATTGGAGCCAAATAATCTCAGAGCCTAGATAAATTCCACTGGAGGAAAAACAGTGGGCAATTGACCTTGATGCCTGTAGTGTTGCAGCCGAGCAGTGAAAAACACTTTTTATAGTTCCACACAGTCAGCCAAATCCCAATTATGAATTAAGAATATTCCTAACTTTGAATTAAGAATATTCACCGGCCTCCGAAATCTTCAGCTTCATCTGCAAGGCACGCATCAGCTCCAAGGTGTCATCCAATTTGCGTCTGAGTTCAAGAGTCAATGCAGTCTGAGAATGCACTGCCTTGCCAACCTCATTAGTCATGACGGACAAGCGAGGGGCCGTGGTTCTTGATGCCGCCGTCTTGCCAATTTTCCGGTAGATCAGGGCAGCACATAAGCCAAAAAGTACCAGCCCTGCTACCATAAGACCAAAAATGAATAGGTCCTCGATGTCCTCCACAGAGAAAGGCTCCAAGCACGCCACACGCCAGGAACTCCAGGAGTCGAGAACATAGCCCGCAGGATACGTTCCATCTGGGCAGGTTAGATCCCCCGGTCCTGACCTTCTTGTAGAAAAGATGGTGTCAATAGCGTTCAGAGACCAGTTGATCAATTCCATGGTTAATCCAATAGTAGTCCAATAGATCCAGAATCCAATATAGTTTTGAGGAATTCACAAGTCTGGTGAAGTAGGGACTTGAAGGTTAAAAGCAGAGAGATAAGGGAGAGTGGAGGAGATGCGACCGCCCTCGTCGGCGTCTCAAGCTGTGATGTTGCGTTACGATAAGTAATAACTGTTCATTTTGATGCAGTCACAGTAAAAGCAGTAGCTGTGAGAAGGTTTTGTGCACCTGCAGCAATTAGTCATTAACGCAGCCTGTTAACAACGCTAATAAGTGTTTTATATAACTGTGAAAAAACTAATAAATGTAAATACAGTAGTGTTCAGAATAATAGTAGTGCTATGTGACTAAAAAGATTAAACCAGGTTTTGAGTATATTTCTTATTGTTAATTTCAAAAATTCTTGAAAGGGTAGTTGTAAAACAGCTAACTGATCATCTGCAGAGGAATGGTCTATTTGAAGAGTTTCAGTCAGGTTTTAGAATTCATCATAGTACAGAAACAGCATTAGTGAAGGTTACAAATGATCTTCTTATGGCCTCGGACAGTGGACTCATCTCTGTGCTTGTTCTGTTAGACCTCAGTGCTGCTTTTGATACTGTTGACCATAAAATTTTATTACAGAGATTAGAGCATGCCATAGGTATTAAAGGCACTGCGCTGCGGTGGTTTGAATCATATTTGTCTAATAGATTACAATTTGTTCATGTTAATGGGGAATCTTCTTCACAGACTAAAGTTAATTATGGAGTTCCACAAGGTTCTGTGCTAGGACCAATTTTATTCACTTTATACATGCTTCCCTTAGGCAGTATTATTAGACGGTATTGCTTAAATTTTCATTGTTACGCAGATGATACCCAGCTTTATCTATCCATGAAGCCAGAGGACACACACCAATTAGCTAAACTGCAGGATTGTCTTACAGACATAAAGACATGGATGACCTCTAATTTCCTGCTTTTAAACTCAGATAAAACTGAAGTTACTGTACTTGGCCCCACAAATCTTAGAAACATGGTGTCTAACCAGATCCTTACTCTGGATGGCATTACCCTGACCTCTAGTAATACTGTGAGAAATCTTGGAGTCATTTTTGATCAGGATATGTCATTCAAAGCGCATATTAAACAAATATGTAGGACTGCTTTTTTGCATTTACGCAATATCTCTAAAATCAGAAAGGTCTTGTCTCAGAGTGATGCTGAAAAACTAATTCATGCATTTATTTCCTCTAGGCTGGACTATTGTAATTCATTATTATCAGGTTGTCCTAAAAGTTCCCTAAAAAGCCTTCAGTTAATTCAAAATGCTGCAGCTAGAGTACTGACGGGGACTAGAAGGAGAGAGCATATCTCACCCATATTGGCCTCTCTTCATTGGCTTCCTGTTAATTCTAGAATAGAATTTAAAATTCTTCTTCTTACTTATAAGGTTTTGAATAATCAGGTCCCATCTTATCTTAGGGACCTCGTAGTACCATATCACCCCAATAGAGCGCTTCGCTCTCAGACTGCAGGCTTACTTGTAGTTCCTAGGGTTTGTAAGAGTAGAATGGGAGGCAGAGCCTTCAGCTTTCAGGCTCCTCTCCTGTGGAACCAGCTCCCAATTCAGATCAGGGAGACAGACACCCTCTCTACTTTTAAGATTAGGCTTAAAACTTTCCTTTTTGCTAAAGCTTATAGTTAGGGCTGGATCAGGTGACCCTGAACCATCCCTTAGTTATGCTGCTATAGACGTAGACTGCTGGGGGGTTCCCATGATGCACTGTTTCTTTCTCTTTTTGCTCTGTATGCACCACTCTGCATTTAATCATTAGTGATCGATCTCTGCTCCTCTCCACAGCATGTCTTTTTCCTGGTTCTCTCCCTCAGCCCCAACCAGTCCCAGCAGAAGACTGCCCCTCCCTGAGCCTGGTTCTGCTGGAGGTTTCTTCCTGTTAAAAGGGAGTTTTTCCTTCCCACTGTAGCCAAGTGCTTGCTCACAGGGGGTCGTTTTGACCGTTGGGGTTTTACATAATTATTGTATGGCCTTGCCTTACAATATAAAGCGCCTTGGGGCAACTGTTTGTTGTGATTTGGCGCTATATAAAAAAATTGATTGATTGATTGATTGATACATGGGAAACAAGGTACCAGTAGATTCAGTAGATTCTCACAAATCCAACAAGACCAAACATTCATTCATCATTCAGGGGAGGTGATGGTCTAGTGGTTAAGGTGTTGGGCTTGAGTCCAGAAGATCATGGGTTCAAATCCCCACCTGACTGGAAAATCACTAAGGGCCCTTGGGCAAAGCCTTTAATCCCCTATTGCTCCCTATTGTACTGCACGTCTTGTATGGCAGCACAGGTGAATGTGAGGCATTATTGTAAAGTGCTTTGAGCGTCTGATACAGATGGAAAAGCGCTATATAAATGCAGTCCATTTACCATTTACCATTCATGATATGCACACTCTTAAGGCTATGAAATTGGGCTATTAGTAAAAAAAAAGTAGAAAAGGGGGTGTTCACAATAATAGTAGTGTGGCATTCAGTCAGTGAGTTCGTCGATTTTGTGGAACAAACAGGTGTGAATCAGGTGTCCCCTATTTAAGGATGAAGCCAGCACCTGTTGAACATGCTTTTCTCTTTGAAAGCCTGAGGAAAATGGGACGTTCAAGACATCGTTCAGAAGAACAGCGTAGTTTGATTTAAAAGTTGATTGGAGAGGGGAAAACATATACGCAGGTGCAAAAAATTACAGGCTGTTCATCTACAATGATCTCCAATGCTTTAAAATGGACAAAAAACCAGAGACGCGTGGAAGAAAACAGAAAACAACCATCAAAATGGATAGAAGAATAACCAGAATGGCAAAGGCTCACCCACTGATCAGCTCCAGGATGATCAAAGACAGTCTGGAGTTACCAGTAAGTGCTGTGACAGTTAGAAGACACCTGTGTGAAGCTAATTTATTTGCAAGAATCCCCCGCAAAGTCCCTCTGTTAAATAAAAGACGTGCAGAAGAGGTTACAATTTGCCAAAGAACACATCAACTGGCCTAAAGAGAAATGGAGGAATATTTTGTGGACTGATGAGAGTAAAATTGTTCTTTTTGGGTCCAAGGGCCGCAGACAGTTTGTGAGACGACCCCTAAACTCTGAATTCAAGCCACAGTTCACAGTGAAGACAGTGAAGCATGGTGGTGCAAGCATCATGATATGGGCATGTTTCTCCTACTATGGTGTTGGGCCTATATATCGCATACCAGGTATCATGGATCAGTTTGGATATGTCAAAAATACTTGAAGAGGTCATGTTGCCTTATGCTGAAGAGGACATGCCCTTGAAATGGGTGTTTCAACAAGACAATGACCCCAAGCACACTAGTAAACCAGCAAAATATTGGTTCCAAACCAACAAAATTAATGCCTCGCAGATGTGAAGAAATCATGAAAAACTGTGGTTATACAACTAAATACAAGTTTAGTGATTCACAGGATTGATAAAAAAAGCAGTTTGAACATAATAGTTTTGAGTTTGTAGTGTCAACAGCTGATGCTACTATTATTGTGAACACCCCCTTTTCTCCTTTTTTTTTACTAATAGCCCAATTTCATAGAAGTCTGTGCTATTCATTGCATTCACCTTTATAAAAAAATAAATGCAATGAATGGTGCAGACTAAAGGTTAATGTGCATTCAATACTCGTATTACACTTGGGTAGAACATGTTGGTGAGTCTGGATGTGAGGGCCTTGATGGACCGGTACCTCTTTCCTGAGGGCAGCAGTGAGAACAGGCTGTGCCCGGGGTGTGAACTATCCAAGCTGATGCTTCTGGCCCTGCGCAGACATCTGGTGTTATAGATGTCTGACAGAGAGGACAGCTGCGCTCCTATGATGTTCTATGCTGTTCTGTTTTGCTCTGTCTGTCTCTGTCTGGGATCTTTCTGTTTTTCTCTTAACTACGTCACACACAGAGAAATGCCAAGAATTGCTGAGCAAGACATATTCTGGAAATGCACCTGTTTCCTCGCTTCAAGAGAGGAATAAAAAACATCAGGAACCACTAATTATGAGTGCATTTGCATAGGGAGACTTACAATCATGAGTACTTTGATGATGTGATGATGCTAACTGGGACATTAAAACACATGCAGCATGTCCTTTAAGAATGTGTTTGCAGTTAAGTGAGTGTCTGACAGGGTGAAGAGTGCAAAGCTGGGTTAGGGTTAGCCTGACTGATTTTAATTAGTTCAGCCTAAGGCAGGGGTGGGCAATTAATTTTTACAAGGGGCCACATAGGGAACCTGAATTATGTCCGAGGGCCACGCCATCAATAACTCGGCTGTCTCCCATTACAAATTTTACAAAAAATTACCTATTTAATAGCTTTTATAGGTAATTTTTATTATTGTAATAATATGTAAATATTTAAATATACCTAAATAAACCTCTCTAATGATTTGCAACACACAAGCTTGACATTTTTAATATATGTAATAATATTCACAGACCTCATGAGGGCCAGACAGAGACATGCAAAGGGCCGCATGTGGCCCCGGGCCGCAGTTTGCCCAGGTCTGGCCTAAGGACAGGATCCCTATTTACAAACAGAGCAATGTAGTGTATTCTATCAGATGTCAGGGAAACTGTAATGAACACTACATAGGTCAGACTAAGCAGCCGTTACACAAAAGGCACCACAGAGAGGGCGCCAGTGGACCTCAATCTGCAGTTCATCTCCACCTTAAAGACACTAACCACACGTTTGAGGACAAGGAAGTTAAAATATTAGCCAGAGAGAAGAAATGGTTTGAGATAGGGGTGAAGGAGGCATTGTATATGAAACAGTTGAAACCCAGCCTTAACCGGGGAGGGGGTCTGAGACACGCTTTGTCCCCTGTTTACAATGGGGTACTCAGGTCAAAGCAGTTTCAGTCTTTTGTTCATGGTAATGAGTTATTCACGTCATCAGGAGACGCGTTAGGAGAGCTGTCAGGGGAGCCGTCAGTCCCATCATTAGGAGGGACAGCTACCCTGTCATTAGAACTGTGCTAACTGGAGCACAACAGGTGCTAATTAAAGCAAGTGTTTAGTCACTAGCCAATAGCAGTCTGCCTCTTGGTAGGAGGGGTCTGGTTAGGTTTAAAACTCCAGCTTTTGTGGCTTCTGTTTGTTCTTCTCTACAAGAGTCAAGACAGAAGTCAGACTACCAGAGCAAGAATTTTAGCTGAGGAAGCTTCTGCGATTTGAAGCTAAACATCCACGCGTCAATCAACCCAGTCCAGTCGAAGATTCAAGCTTCTCTACTTTGCACTGGTAACAATCTGGATGGTCTTTTTCCTCTTTTGTCTGGAGGACATATGCTTTCTAAAAACAATTTGAAATGTGGCCTCATCAGACCACAGCACACTTTTCCACTTTGCATCTGTCCATTTCAAATGAGCTCGGGCCCAGAGAAGGCGGCAGCGTTTCTGGATGTTGTTGATGTTTGGCTTTTGCTTTGCATGGTAGAGTTTTAACTTGCACTTGTAGATGTAGTGACGAACTGTTTAACTGACAATGGTTTTCTGAAGTGTTCCTGAGCCCACACAGTAAGATCCTTTACACAATGATGTTGGTTTTTAATGCAGTGCCGCCTGAGGGATCGAAGGTCACGAGCATTCAATGTTGGTTTTCGGACTTGCCGCTTACGTGTAGAAAGTTCTCCAGATTCTCTGAATCTTCTGATTATATTATGGACTGTAGATGATGGAATCCCTAAATTCCTTGCAACTGAATGTTGAGAAACATTGTTCTTAAACTGTTGGACTATTTTTAATGCAGATGTTCACAAAGTGGTGATCCTCACCCATCTTTGCTTGTGAACGGCTGCTCCTTTTATACCCAATCATGATGCTCACCTGTTTCCAATTAGGTGTTCTTTGAACATTCATCAGCCTTCCCAGTCTTTTGTTGTCCAGTTCCAACTTTTTTGAAACGTGTTACAGGCATCCTGACAGGACATTTTAATATATTATCAATTATTACTGTCTTTACTTTGATTTGCTGTCTTTGATTTTGTCTTTGATCTCATTCTTCATATACACATTTATGTACATGTGTTTCATTTAATATTACTGTCTTAGTTAATCACTGATTTACTAAAGTAATTATATACACTGAACTGTTTAAGTAATCATTAAACTGCTCACACGGGAAGATGAACAGATGAACTTTGGCTCAGTGAGAGTGCAGACTGTTTTGCTAAGACCATGTTTTTGCTGAGCACAGATGTACATTTTAATTAACAGTCCAATCTTGAGCAGAGAGCGGTGTGACCTGCACACTAGCTCAGGGTTGAGTGCTGTTTTCCTGTTTCCTTTATGTTATGAGACAACCCGTGAGACTGGAGGTTTTAAAACCATAACAATGTTCATATCCATGTGAGAAAAGACTTCGTGTCGCTGCTTGTTTGGCATTTTGTCTCTTTCATATCTGTCTGTATGCAAGTTATTCTAATAAATACAGGAAGCAAGTGGGTGGGGCCCTTCAGAGCTGACAAGACGGTCGGTGACGAGGGTCACGTTCATTTTGCTCTCTCCTGATTCAGGAAAAGAAATTCAGTGTCTCCTGCGTGATTATTTTCTGGGTTAACTGAGGTGTTCTTTTTCAGGTCCAACTCTGACACATCCATTTCAAAATGAGCAAATATCTGCACAATAACAAAAATAACTATCAGTTTGAACATGAAATATCTTGTCTTTGTGGTGTATGTTAGATAAATTATACTGTAAAAAACATGTTTATCTTTTATTATCATCTCATTTGCAAATTGTTCTTTCGGTATGTTAAAATCTGCAAATTGTTTCTTTTAGATATTCACAGCTGCAGCCTGTTTATAGTTTTTGGCAAGCTTCAGCAAAACCACTCACTCTGTACATAAAGATCGGATGATTCAGTTGTTTGCAAACGTATCTACACATGACTAATGGCACATGAATGATTCAGTTGATTACAAACGTATCTGTACAACATGTTGTGACCATGGACTCAACTCACTCCTCTCTTATCCTTGTTTTTCCTTATACAATAAAAGGGCTCCGCCAGGAGGTCACAGTCAGAGAACTGCATGAAGCTGCCAGCCTCTGCTGTTTCTCTCCTTTGCAAAGCTCACTAAAGACATGTCAAGTCTCTGTCTGAGTTATTTTGTGTATGTCAGAACAAGGTCAAACCTGACAGTGTATTCATCTGAATATAGGTTGAAGAGGATTTGCAAATCATTGTATTCTATTTTATTTATATTTTACACAACATCCCAACTTCATTGGAATTGGGGTTGTATGTGGATGAGACAAGTCCAGAATTAAGATGCACTTATTTTCCCTTTCGTATGGCTAGCATACTGGCATAGTATGTTACTATGCTTTTTACTCCTTTAATTCATTTTATTAGTAAACGGAGTGTGCCGCGGCCTCAACTTTACCTAAATTCTGGGTGTTTTAGTGAAGCTTAGGGCCAGTGGCCGACGAGGACCTTAGTATTTCTTCTGTTTTTCTTGTTGTTTATTGCTGACAAATTATACTGTATTTCTTGTCTTTCTGATGCCTGATTGTTTTTTTTTTCTCTCTGTTTGAGGTGTGGTTCCATCCAGAGATGGGTGTGGTGTCTGCTTTGGAAACCCTCCTGTCCTGTGCACTGGCAACATTTCCTCTATATTGTTTTGTAAATTCTTTTGTAATTTGTGTCTGTATCATGGCCCAAGCAGAGGTTCACCCCTTTGAGTTTGGTCTGTTTGAGGTTTCTTCCTCAGAGGGAGTTTTTTTCTGACCACTGTTGCCTGTGTTCTTGCTCTGGGGGTTGGTAATTTCAGACCTTACTTATGTGAAGCACCTTGAGGCAACTTTGTTGTGATTTGCTGCTATACAAATGAAATAAATTAAACTGAAATGAGATTACCAGCAGTTATCGGCATATATAACTGAGTATCATCAGCATAGCAATGAAAGGTAAGTACACACCTTACTTGTGTGAAGTGCTATGAGGCAGCTTTGTTGTGATTTGTTACTATGTAAACTAAATAAACTGAAACATAAATTGAAAAGCTAATGAAAAGGCATACAGCAAGCTGTACAAGAAGTTGAATACTGTAACTCCGGACTATAGAACCTGAATATTAGCTGCACCCACAAATTTTAAAAAGAAAAAAAGAAATTGTACATAAATAGGCCACACTTGTCTATAAGCCGCGAGTCTCCATGTTGTAACGAGATATTTACACAGAAAGATGTTAGACAGAAAGATTTTTTAACTTTTAATTACTGTAAATACGTACCCTAAATGCTTTTTTCCCTGAAGAGTCACACGTAAATATTGACACGCATGTCACCCAACACGCACACGATGTCACTGCTCCACACGGAGAACTGAGTAATTTTAACTTTTTCTT
Organism: Thalassophryne amazonica; assembly: GCF_902500255.1. Taxonomy (NCBI): domain Eukaryota; kingdom Metazoa; phylum Chordata; class Actinopteri; order Batrachoidiformes; family Batrachoididae; genus Thalassophryne; species Thalassophryne amazonica. Next base: position 29,504 of record NW_022986376.1, on the reverse strand, counting down.
GAGATTTCATCACGTGCAGCCAGAATCGGATGGAGTCTGTGGTGAATGAGATGTTAATGAGACTTTTTCGACTTGTTGTGCCAAGACAGAACCAGAACCGCTGGGGAAGGGTGGGGGGAGATGGCTCCGCTCCGCTAACTGATCTGACGGAGCAACTCCGGCACAAACTGCCGGAGAGGGACTTTTCTTCAGCCACTACACGGAATTAAAGTATGATTAATCCACTAAAACAAACAGGTAAGACCTTATATTTACACTGTGTGTGAATTTACATCGCATGAGGAGCGAAGATTTCAGGAAATCAATTGACAGCATCAATTGTCAGCATCAACTGACGTATTTGGACTTATGAAAACGCCTGTAAAAATCCATAAATTAGCCTCGTCATTGTAAAAGCCACAGTGTACAAAGCATGTGAAAAAAGCATTAGGAATGAACATATCAGAGGGACAGCTCAGGTGGGACGGTTTGGAGACAAAGTCAGAGAGGTGAGACTGAGATGGTTTGGGCAGAGGAGGGACCCAGGGTATATAGGGAGAAGGATGCTGAGGATGGAGCCACCAGGCAGGAGGAGAAGAGGGAGACCAAAGAGGAGGTTCATGATGTGCTGAGAGAGGACATGCAGGTGGTTGGTGAGACAGAGGAAGATACAGAAGACAGGGTGAGATGGAAACAATTGAGCTGCTGTAGCGACACCTAACGGGAGCAGCCAAAAGAAGAAGAAGCGATGGGGGCAAAAAAAACCTGATCGGGACATCCAGAGTTCTTTGCATTCATTTAGAAATCAGTTTACTGCTTACTGTTTATCAAAGGAACCACTGACATCTGCAACATGGCCTTCAGAGGACCCTGTAGAGGAATTAGCTAAGAGACATATAAGGAGTTAGACACAAATTCCTGTCAACAGAGAGACAGACAGACAGACAGGTTCTTACTGCAAGTGACTCCAACGCTGACTGATTAGAGAAGATCTTAAACCTAGAAAATAAAAAAGATTTAAATGTCAGCATCTGAACTTCTGTTTATGAGTTTGAGGTTTTCACTTTCACATGTGATCATCTTAAACAGTTTTGAGAGTAAATAGTTAGTCACCTGTTCCACAACTTATGACATATCATGTAGTGTAGGCCTGTGAGGCACCTGGAGTGGATGTTCTAAAAATAACCAGTGGTGGATAGTGAGTAGACGTACCTTCTCATAAAACATTAAACAATAATTTGATGCAAACTTACACAGTGGCTCAATGATATTGAGGTCAGGAGATCGAGATGGCCACTCAAAAACCTTTACTTTATTTTGCTGTAGCTCCTGTCGACTTGGCTTTGTGTTTCGGATCATTGTCATGTTAGAACATCCAAGTATGTCTCATGTGCAGCTTCCGGGCTGATGACTACAAATATTCCTCCACTATTTTCTGATAACATGCTGCAATCACCCTGCCATCAATTTTGACAAAGTTTCCTGTGCCTTTGTAGCTCACACTTCCCCAAAACATGTATTGATGACTCGGAACTTATTTCTACCATTGAGCTTGCTTCTCAGCACCTGTCTTACCTTCTGGAGGTATATGGCTGTAGCTGACCATTCAACCACAATTATCAAATCCAAATGACATCCCGATATCCTCACTGTAGATCCTGGTGAGGTGGATCAATGAGTCAATGTCTCACTCAGTCTTGGCATACAGCTTGATGTCATCCATGTACAGGAGGTGGCTGATGGTTACTCCATTTCTGAATTGATAGCCATAGCCACTCTTTGTGATGAGTTGACTGAGGGGGTTGATGCCTTGCAGAACAGCAGTGGGGACAGTGCATCATCTTGGTATATTCCACACTTGATGGTGACTTATGCAATTGACTTGGAGCCTCCAGTGACATCTTCCACAGTCCCATTGAGTTCATGATGAAGGTTATCAGTGCACTGTTAGCCTTGTATAGTGCCAAGGACTCCAGTATCCATGTGTGAGGCAGAGTCATAAGTCTTCCTGTAGTCAATCCAGGCTGTGCTCAGGTTGGTCAAGTTTTTCTTTAAGAAGCCCTCTTATTCTGCACTCTTTACCTGTATTAATTGCACCTGTTTGAACTTGTTCCCTGTATAAAAGACACCTGTTCACACACTCAATCAATCACACTCCAACCTGTCCACCATAGCCAAGACCAAAGAGCTGTCTAAGGACACCAGGGACAAAACTGTAGACCTGCACAAGGCTGGGATGGACTACAGGACAACAGGCAAGCAGCTTGGTAGAAGACAACAACTGTTATGATTATTTATTAGAAAGTGGACGAAACACAAGATGACTGTCAATCTCCCTCGGTCTGGTATTCCATGCAAGATCTCACTTTGTGGGGTAAGGATGATTCTGTTTGGTCCTGGAGTGGCCTGGTCAGTCTCCAGACCTGAACTCAATAGAAAATCTTTGGAGGGAGCTGAAACTCCAAAGCTGAAAGATTTGGAAAAGATCTGTATGGAGGAGTGGACCAAAATCCCTGCTGCAGTTTGTGAAAACCTGGTGGAAAAACTACAGGAAACGTTTGACCTCTGTAATTGCAAACAAAGGCTACTGTACCAAATATTAAGGTCTGTTTTTCTATTGGATCAAATACTTATTTAATGCAATAAAATGCAAATTAACAATTTAAAATCACACAATGTGATTTTCTGAATTTGTTTTTAGATTCTGTCTCTCACAGTTGAAGTGTACCTATGATAAAAATTTAACTTTTTCATTTCATTTATTTATTTAAAAGGGACAACACATATTGATGGACACATAAAGTGTAAATATGTCAGATTGTAGCCATGGACTAATTTCCATCTGTAGTCCCTGACAGACTGTAAAAATTAACAAACAATTTACAGTAGAAAACACACAGACATCACGGGAGCTTACAGTACAACAACAGACTATATTACATAAGGGTCACTAACTACAACACCAACAAGACACAGACTGGACAAGAGACAGGAAACAAGAGGACACTGATGTGATCTGAGTGTGAACGGTTATCTTACACAAACCAAACTCAGTCAAAGGAGGGCACACAGTTTAAAAAAAAAATTACAGACCTCTCCATTCTTTGTAGACCTCTCCATTCTTTGGGAAAACTTGCAAAATCAACAGTGGAATATATATATATATATATATATATATATATATACACACACACACATACACACACACACATATATATACGAGGTCTGTTAGAAAAGTATCCGACCTTTTGATTTTTTTCAAAAACCTGATGGATTTGATTCACGTGTGTTTGCATGTGCAAACCTTGAACCTTCGTGCGCATGCGTGAACTTTTTTCACGGCTGTTGATTTCGTCATTTTCTGTTAAGCAGCCTTTGTGTGGGACATGTGTGGTGCACTCGGCGTTTTTTTCACTACAAGGAAAAGACGGAACGACTGGAGCAGCGCGACTGCATCAAATTTTGCTAGAATCCTCTGGGCATCACATAGATTAAGGAGCGGTACAACCGGTTTAAAGACGTCCGCACAACGGTGGAGAGCGAGCCACGCTCCAGTCGGCCATCAACATGCTGAAATGACCAGATCATTTCCAAAGTGAATGCTGTGGTGATATGCGACCGTCGTGTGACTATCCAAGAAACTGTGGAAGAGGTGGACATCAGCACTTTTTTGGCACATTCCACTGTGACAGAAGATTTTGGCCATGAAAAGTTTTGTAGCGAAATTCATCGGCACGAAGCTGATGGCGCAGCAAAAGCGCCACCGTGTTGAAGCCCCACAGGACATGTTGTAACATGCCCAGCTCATCCACCATTCGGAAGATTCAGACGGCTTTCGGTGGCTTTTCAGTGTGACTATCCAAGAAATTGTGGGCATTGTATCACTTCCTGTTCCGGAGCACAGCGGTGTTTTTCTGTATCTGTTAGCTGTTTAATAGGTAGGTAGGTAGATAGGTATTAAAGGCACTGCGCTGCGGTGGTTTGAATCATATTTGTCTAATAGATTACAGTTTGTTCATGTAAATGGGGAATCTTCTTCACAGACTAAAGTTAATTATGGAGTTCCACAAGGTTCTGTGCTAGGACCAATTTTATTCACTTTATACATGCTTCCCTTAGGCAGTATTATTAGACGGTATTGCTTAAATTTTCATTGTTACGCAGATGATACCCAGCTTTATCTATCCATTAAGCCAGAGGACACACACCAATTAGCTAAACTGCAGGATTGTCTTACAGACATAAAGACATGGATGACCTCTAATTTCCTGCTTTTAAACTCAGATAAAACTGAAGTTATTGTACTTGGCCCCACAAATCTTAGAAGCATGGTGTCTAACCAGATCGTTACTCTGGATGGCATTTCCCTGATCTCTAGTAATACTGTGAGAAATCTTGGAGTCATTTTTGATCAGGATATGTCATTCAAAGCGCATATTAAACAAATATGTAGGACTGCCTTTTTGCATTTACGCAATATCTCTAAAATCAGAAAGGTCTTGTCTCAGAGTGATGCTGAAAAACTAATTCATGCATTTATTTCCTCTAGGCTGGACTATTGTAATTCATTATTATCAGGTTGTCCTAAAAGTTCCCTAAAAAGCCTTCAGTTGGTTCAGAATGCTGCAGCTAGAGTACTGACGGGGACTAGCAGGAGAGAGCATATCTCACCCGTGTTGGCCTCGCTTCATTGGCTTCCTGTTAATTCTAGAATAGAATTTAAAATTATTCTTCTTACTTATAAGGTTTTGAATAATCAGGTCCCATCTTATCTTAGGGACCTCGTAGTACCATATTACCCCATTAGAGCGCTTCACTCTCAGACTGCGGGCTTACTTGTAGTTCCTAGGGTTTGTAAGAGTAGAATGGGAGGCAGAGCCTTCAGCTTTCAGGCTCCTCTCCTGTGGAACCAGCTCCCAATTCAGATCAGGGAGACAGATACCCTCTCTACTTTTAAGATTAGGCTTAAAACTTTCCTTTTCGCTAAGGCTTATAGTTAGGGCTGGATCAGGTGACCCTGGACCATCCCTTGGTTATGCTGCTTTAGACGTAGATTGTGGGGGGTTCCCATGATGCACTGTTTCTTTCTCTTTTTGCTCCGTATGCATCACTCTGCATTTAATCATTAGTGATCGATCTCTGCCCCCCTTCACAGCATGTCTTTTTCCTGTTTTTTTCCCTCAGCCCCAACCAGTCTCAGCGGAAGACTGCCCCTCCCTGAGCCTGGTTCTGCTGGAGGTTTCTTCCTGTTAAAAGGGAGTTTTTCCTTCCCACTGTTGCCAAGTGCTTGCTCATAGGGGGTCGTTTTGACCGTTGGGGTTTTTCATAATTATTGTATGGCCTTGCCTTACAATATGGAGCGCCTTGGGGCAACTGTTTGTTGTGATTTGGCGCTATATAAGAAAAAAGTTGATTGATTGATTGATTAATCTGCGCAGTTAGATTGATCTAGTTACCTAGATAACGATTTGTTTCACAGTGTAATCTTCACATGCCTTAACTAAAGCACTCCCTCTGCTGAATCACCTCTAAATTATTTACACATTATTCACTTTGTGTGTTTTTAGGAATCCGCTAACTTAACGCAGCTACTAGCTCTTAGCCGGTTTAGCATGGCGGCTTCTCCTGTCTCTCCCGCACGTTTCTGCTCTGGGTGTGAAATGTTTAGTTATTCCTTGGCCTCCTTTAGCAGTAATGGTACTTGTAATAAGTGTAGCTTATTCGTAGCTTTGGAGGCCAGGCTGGGCGAATTGGAGACTCGGCTCCGCACCGTGGAAAATTCTACAGCTAGCCAGGCCCCTGTAGTCGGTGCGGACCAAGGTAGCTTAGCCGCCGTTAGTTTCCCTCTGGCAGATCCCGAGCAGCCGGGAAAGCAGGCCGACTGGGTGACTGTGAGGAGGAAGCGTAGCCCTAAACAGAAGCCCCGTGTACACCGCCAACCCGTTCACATCTCTAACCGTTTTTCCCCACTCGGCGATACACCCGCCGAGGATCAAACTCTGGTTATTGGCGACTCTGTTTTGAGAAATGTGAAGTTAGTGACACCAGCAACCATAGTCAATTGTCTTCTGGGGGCCAGAGCAGGTGACACTGAAGGAAATTTGAAACTGCTGGCTAAGGCTAAGCATAAATTTGGTAAGATTGTAATTCACATCGGCAGTAATGACACCCAGTTACGCCAATCGGAGGTCACTAAAATTAACATTGAATTGGTGTGTAACTTTGCAAAAACAATGTCGGACTCTGTTGTTTTCTCTGGGCCCCTCCCCAATCGGACCGGGAGTGACATGTTTAGCCGCATGTTCTCCTTGAATTGCTGGCTGTCTGAGTGGTGTCCAAAAAATGAGGTGGGCTTCATAGATAATTGGCAAAGCTTCTGGGGAAAACCTGGTCTTGTTAGGAGAGATGGCATCCATCCCACTTTGGATGGAGCAGCTCTCATTTCTAGAAATCTGGCCAATTTTCTTAAATCCTCCAAACCGTGACTATCCAGGGTTGGGACCAGGAAGCAGAGTTGTAGTCTTACACACCTCTCTGCAGCTTCTCTCCCCCTGCCATCCCCTCATTACCCCATCCCCGTAGAGACGGTGCCTGCTCCCAGACCACCAATAACCAGCAAAAATCTATTTAAGCATAAAAATTCAAAAAAAAAAAAATAATATAGCACCTTCAACTGCACCACAGACTAAAACAGTTAAATGTGGTCTATTAAACATTAGGTCTCTGTCTTCTAAGTCCCTGTTAGTAAAAGATATAATAATTGATCAACATACTGATTTATTCTGCCTTACAGAAACCTGGTTACAGCAGGATGAATATGTTAGTTTAAATGTCAACACCCCCGAGTCACACTAACTGTCAGAACGCTCGTAGCACGGGCCGAGGCGGAGGATTAGCAGCAATCTTCCATTCCAGCTTATTAATGAATCAAAAACCCAGACAGAGCTTTAATTCATTTGAAAGCTTGACTCTTAGTCTTGTCCATCCAAATTGGAAGTCCCAAAAACCAGTTTTATTTGTTGTTATCTATTGTCCTTCTGGTCGTTACTGTGAGTTTCTCTGTGAATTTTCAGAACTTTTGTCTGACTTAGTGCTTAGCTCAGATAAGATAATTATAGTGGGCGATTTTAACATCCACACAGATGCTGAGAATGACAGCCTCAACACTGCATTTACTCTATTATTAGACTCAATTGGCTTTGCTCAAAATGTAAATGAGTCCACCCACCACTTTAATCATATCTTAGATCTTGTTCTGACTTATGGTATGGAAATTGAAGACTTAACAGTATTCCCTGAAAACTCCCTTCTGTCTGATCATTTCTTAATAACATTTACATTTACTCTGATGGACTACCCAGCAGTGGGGAATAAGTTTCATTACACTAGAAGTCTTTCAGAAAGCACTGTAACTACGTTTAAGGATATGATTCCTTCTTTATGTTCTCCAATGCCATATACCAACACAGGGCAGAGTAGCTACCTAAACTCTGTGAGTGAGATAGATTATCTCGTCAATAGTTTTATATCCTCTTTGAGGACAACTTTGGATGCTGTAGCTCCTCTGAAAAAGAGAGCCTTAAATCAGAAGTGCCTGACTCCGTGGTATAACTCACAAACTCGCAGCTTAAAGCAGATAACCCGTAAGTTGGAGAGGAAATGGCGTCTCACTAATTTAGAAGATCTTCACTTAGCCTGGAAAAAGAGTCTGTTGCTCTATAAAAAAGCCCTCCGTAAAGCTAGGACATCTTACTACTCATCACTAATTGAAGAAAATAAGAACAACCCCAGGTTTCTTTTCAGCACTGTAGCCAGGCTGACAAAGAGTCAGAGCTCTATTGAGCCGAGTATTCCTTTAACTTTAACTAGTAATGACTTCATGACTTTCTTTGCTAATAAAATTTTAACTATTAGAGAAAAAATTACTCATAACCATCCCAAAGACGTATCGTTATCTTTGGCTGCTTTCAGTGATGCCGGTATTTGGTTAGACTCTTTCTCTCAGATTGTTCTGTCTGCGTTATTTTCATTAGTTACTTCATCCAAACCATCAACATGTCTATTAGACCCCATTCCTACCAGGCTGCTCAAGGAAGCCCTACCATTATTTAATGCTTCGATCTTAAATATGATCAATCTATCTTTATTAGTTGGTTATGTACCACAGGCTTTTAAGGTGGCAGTAATTAAACCATTACTTAAAAAGCCATCACTTGACCCAGCTATCTTAGCTAATTATAGGCCAATCTCCAACCTTCCTTTTCTCTCAAAAATTCTTGAAAGGGTAGTTGTAAAACAGCTAACTGATCATCTGCAGAGGAATGGTCTATTTGAAGAGTTTCACTCAGGTTTTAGAATTCATCATAGTACAGAAACAGCATTAGTGAAGGTTACAAATGATCTTCTTATGGCCTCAGACAGTGGACTCATCTCTGTGCTTGTTCTGTTAGACCTCAGTGCTGCTTTTGATACTGTTGACCATAAAATTTTATTACAGAGATTAGAGCATGCCATAGGTATTAAAGGCACTGCGCTACGGTGGTTTGAATCATATTTATCTAATAGATTACAATTTGTTCATGTAAATGGGGAATCTTCTTCACAGACTAAGGTTAATTATGGAGTTCCACAAGGTTCTGTGCTAGGACCAATTTTATTCACTTTATACATGCTTCCCTTAGGCAGTATTATTAGATGGCATTGCTTAAATTTTCATTGTTACGCAGATGATACCCAGCTTTATCTATCCATGAAGCCAGAGGACACACACCAATTAGCTAAACTGCAGGATTGTCTTACAGACATAAGGACATGGATGACCTCTAATTTCCTGCTTTTAAACTCAGATAAAACTGAAGTTATTGTACTTGGCCCCACAAATCTTAGAAACACGGTGTCTAACCAGATCCTTACTCTGGATGGCATTTCCCTGACCTCTAGTAATACTGTGAGAAATCTTGGAGTCATTTTTGATCAGGATATGTCCTTCAATGCGCATATTAAATATGTAGGACTGCTTTTTTGCATTTACGCAATATCTCTAAAATTAGAAAGGTCTTGTCGCAGAGTGATGCTGAAAAACTAATTCATACATTTATTTCCTCTAGGCTGGACTATTGTAATTCATTATTATCAGGTTGTCCTAAAAGTTCCCTAAAAAGCCTTCAGTTAATTCAAAATGCTGCAGCTAGAGTATCTGTGCCTCAGCTCATTGAAGCGCATGCTGGGATGCTTTGAGTAACTACGTTACCTGTCGGAAACACCTGAGTGTTGTTTTGGGATGTCTCCGTAGCTGTTTGCTGCGAGCCTCTCTTCATTGGCTTCCTGTTAATTCTAGAATAGAATTTAAAATTCTTCTTCTTACTTATAAGGTTTTGAATAATCAGGTCCCATCTTATCTTAGGGACCTCATAGTACCATATCACCCCAATAGAGCGCTTCGCTCTCAGACTGCAGGCTTACTTGTAGTTCCTAGGGTTTGTAAGAGTAGAATGGGAGGCAGAGCCTTCAGCTTTCAGGCTCCTCTCCTGTGGAACCAGCTCCCAATTCAGATCAGGGAGACAGACACCCTCTCTACTTTTAAGATTAGGCTTAAAACTTTCCTTTCTGCTAAAGCTTATAGTTAGGGCTGGATCAGGTGACCCTGAACCATCCCTTAGTTATGCTGCTATAGACTTAGACTGCTGGGGGGTTCCCATGATGCACTGAGTGTTTCTTTCTCTTTTTGCTCTGTATGCACCACTCTGCATTTAATCATTAGTGATTGATCTCTGCTCCCCTCCACAGCATGTCTTTTTCCTGGTTCTCTCCCTCAGCCCCAACCAGTCCCAGCAGAAGACTGCCCCTCCCTGAGCCTGGTTCTCCTGGAGGTTTCTTCCTGTTAAAAGGGAGTTTTTCCTTCCCACTGTCGCCAAGTGCTTGCTCACAGGGGGTCGTTTTGACCGTTGGGGTTTTTACGTAATTATTGTATGGCCTTGCCTTGCAATATAAAGCGCCTTGGGGCAACTGTTTGTTGTGATTTGGCGCTATATAAATAAAATTGATTGATTGATTGATTGATTTCAGCATGTTGATGGCCGATCGGAGCGTGGCTCGCTCTCCACCGTTGTGCGGATGTCTTTAAACCGGTTGTACCGCTCCTTAATCTGTGTGATGCCCAGAGGATCATCACCAAAAGCCGTCTGAATAATCCGAATGCTTTCCACCTGGCTGTCGCCCAGTTTCTGGCAAAATTTGATGCGGCGCTGCTCCAGTCGTTCCGCCATTTCCTTGCAAAGAAAAAAACGAGAGACTCCACCCATCCTCACACAAAGGCTGCTTACAAGCAAATGACGCTATCGACAGGCGTGAAAAAATTCACGCATGCGCACGAAGGTTCAAGGTTTGCTCATGCAAGCACACATGATTCAAATCCATCAGGTTTTTGAAAAAACTAAAAAGGTCCGATACTTTTCTAACAGACTGTGTGTGTGTGTGTGTATATATATATATATATATATATATATACACACACACACACACACACACACACACACACACACACACACACACACACACACACACACACACACACACACACACACACACACACACGTGAACTCCGTTAACTTGCGTATGCGTAACTTGTGTTACGGCTTTACTCACGGTCGATTTGTGGACCCTGAAAATTTAGACTACTGTATGTTTTAGTCAACCTCATTAACTCACAGTTTCAGACAACTTGCAGTTTGATTTTGTGGACCGTAACTTACACGTGTTAATGAAGTTAACCTGTACATATATACACAAACGTGTGTGTGTGTGTGTGTGTGTGTGTAGTTGTTTTTTAAACTTACCTTGGGATAAATTAAACTTTGGAACTGGCAAAAATAAATAAATAAATGAAAAATGAACTGTAATGTTTAATAGTATTGATATGTTCAGATTAATGTGATTATGATTATTCATAATTAAAATGTTCATGTTTTAATATCAGTCTCTATTCCTTTGTTGTTAATGAAAAACAATTAATCCGGCAGATTTATTTTAAAGAGATGTTAAATTGTTTGTCTAATTTCAGAGAATTATTATGAACGGGTAGCCCTTCATATAGTCTCTCATCCCTCGGGTGGCTCTCAGCCCCAGAATGGGTGGACACCCCTGATCGAGATTTTTTTTGGAAGTACAGTTAATCCCATCCAACTGTCAATACAAATATGTATTTTTTAAGCCTAGAGCAAAGCTACAGTCTGTGTTATGCTTCTGCAGTGTGTGTGTGTGTGTGTGTACATACGCACCTGCGGAGGTCTGCATGAATAGCCAGTCGCTTTCCCTTCATAGAGACTTTAGCATTAAAATTTGCCTCCTGCAGACAAAGACAACACAAGCTTCAGTTGTTTTTTATTGTTCTGAAATAAACTCAAGTTTATTTTATGGAGCACATGGCTAATCTGGATGCTGAACAGCACCATTAAATAAGTTGTCACACAAGTATGATATGAGGACAATGTGATCAAAACTTCACAATCACCCTTCATATGGTCAGGGGTGATTGTGAAGTTTGGAACCTGACCCAGAAAAGGTAGGGGGTGGTTCTCAGTCTTTTGCATTGGGACAAACCAACATTTCTCAATATTGCACCCAGTGAGTCAAAACGTCACATATTCGAGAAATGTTCGTCTTCTAAGTACAAGACTTGCTCTCTATAATCCTCTAATTACAAGACTCCTTTTCTCAAAGGCAGGCATCACACTTCTTGGCAAAAAGGGCACAGACCTCCCTAACGGCACCTCATCTGTTTATATTCAGGAACCAAATGGGCGTTTGTCAAAGGCAGACATAAGATAACTGCTTTGCCTCAGACAAAGCTCCTGAGCTCAGTTTTTGATATGGCCACTGAACCTATGGCTGCAGCTCCTCACAGCTATAAGAAGAGATAAGGTTTAATATGCTTCTTATTTTAAAGCCACAGGTCAGCTTTGTTTCTGTTCCATTTGTTCAGTCATAGTGGAGCAGATATCCGCAATATTTGAGGTGAATCGTGACTTAGATGATAAAAGCATGAAATCTGGCACACAGTTAGAGCATAGCAACCAGATCATTTTGGGCTATCCGGTTGTTAAGCGCTGATGTAACGCATCACGTGATAAATCTGTTTCTGGTCCAAAGACCTCCAAGTTTACAGTTAAAGTTATGTCTGTCTGATCCTTTTAAGGATCTACAGTTTAAGTTTAGTTTGTGTTTACATTGTGCGCAAACCTCCGTCCCTCTGTTAACCGCATTCGTCTGGTTCTATGGTCAGAACACTTAATAAAACTTTTTTTTTCTTTTACTTTACATATTTTATTATGCACAGGTAAAATATACATGTCTGTTTGTTAATAAAAAAGTATTTATTACAATAAACAGGACGTTACAGTGCAAACTTCACTTTCTCCCCGAACGACATGAACAGGAAGCAATCGCAGCTCACAACAACTCCCACTGAAAATAACGGAGAAACGACCTGAGCGTCTGACATTTTTACATAAAACAAACGCAATAGCAACTTCTAAAAACCCAGTTAATATATCCAGGAGAGTTTTAGGTACAATATACAAAGAGTTTTATGTTGCCATGTTAATGCTGTTGTCCATGTGCAGCCTGATCAGAGCGTCTTAGTGCAGTTCTCAGTGTTAATGACAGTGCGCCTTTTTTGTTTGGAGCCGGAAGTTGAAAATCACATGATGTGTTACGTAAACACTTAACAACCGGATTGGGACATCGCAGGGGTGGCCATTTTCCAAGATGGCTGCCACAGGTTGTTTAATCAGGTGCTCAGGCTCTAGACCATCAAGGCTCTTGATTTCGGTTGTTAATCCTACATATTCAAGGATGAGGAAGGCAGTAGTACTATTTAAAACATGCTAGCACCTATTTAACAACATATGGCTAGCATTCAGGTAATTAAATAACTGTAAAACTATGAAAATATGTAATATTGGTGATTTTATACATGCTTTCAACCTGTGATTAATGAGAGTACAACACAGTACCCCAAAGCAGAAAGTTTGACCACATTACACCCATTTTGGCGTCTCTTCACTGGCTTCCTGTCCCAGTGAGATCAGATTTAAAGTTCTGCTACTAACCTATAAAATTATTCATGGACTGGCACCTCCCTACCTAGCTGACCTAATTAAACCTTACGTACTGGCCTGGGCTTTACGTTCTCAGGGTGCAGGACTATTTTGTGTCCCTAAGGTGAATAAGAAGTCTGCAGGTCACAGAGCTTTCTCTTATTGTGCCCCTGTTCTGTGGAATGATCTCCCTGCATCAATAAAACAGTCAGATTCTGTGGAGACTTTCAAGTCCAGACTTAAGACGCACTTATTTTCCCTTTCATATGGCTAGCATACTGGTACAGTTTTGTTTTACGCTTTTTACTCTTTTAATTCATGTTATCAGTAATTGGAGCGTGCCGCGGCCTCAACTTCACCTAAATTCTGGGTCTTTTAGTGAAGTTTAGGGCTAGTGGCCGGCGATCACCTTAGTATTTCTGTTTTTCTTGTTGTTTAATGCTGACAAATTATACTGTATTTGTTGTCTTTCTGATGCCTGATTCTGTTTTTTCTCTCTGTTTAAGGTGCAGCTCCATCCAGAGATGGGAGTTGTGTTTGTGCTGGAGACCCTCCTGTCCTGTGCACCAACAGCAATTCTTGTATATTCATTTTGTGAATTGTTCTGTAATTTATGTTTGTATCATGGCCCAAGCAGAGGGTCGCCCCTTTGAGTCTGGTCTGCTTGAGGTTTCTTCTTCAGAGGGAGTTTGTCCTTACCACTGTTGCTCTGGGGGTTGGTAAGGTTAGACCTTACCTGTGTGAATCATTTTCTGTCATAATTAGCTGTTGAAAACACCTCTAATTGCTTCCGGAATCACAAAGGACTGTTGCAGCTGTACCTTTTTTTCTCTCTCTCACTCTCATCTGCTCCATGAGGTGGAGAACGTATTGGAACAGTCTAAAGGCTAATTTGTAATATTTATATTGTAATGTCTTGGTAAAACAGTTACATGTTCTTTCCTTCTTATGAGTAGATGTAAAAGTATGTCTATGAAAGATTTAACATCTCATTACAATTGTTCAGATGAGCTGCGTTGTGTGCACTGAAGCAATCACTTGCACTCAAACAGTTTTTTAATTGTTTGCGCAATATTCACATGACGTTCATGTTATTAATGTGTGATGGAGATTATGAACATTTCAAAATTTTCTTTGCGCACTTGCACAAAGCCGCACACAGTTTACAATGAGCTTGAGATGAGTTTACTCTCCTCCACGGAAGAGTGCATGCAAGTGCGCGGATCAAAGTCATGCAGGTGTCAGGCGGCCTTAACTGTACTCTTCCATGTGACTGTGCTCGCAGCTGACGTACCTTCCTGGTGGTTTCAGCTGATTCTGGATTGGTGGTGCTAGAGCTAGTACATACTGTTCTTTAAGTAGCATAGTGAATTGTGAGACAAGGGCCAAACTATTTGAGCCTGGAATGTCAGATACACAGAGCCTGACCACAGACTGGATGTCCAGCTAATTCAACACGTGGCAGAGATGGGGCAGGATACAAGACCACAGCTGAACTTCTTGTATCACCAGAATCTACCAGCGTCTGTCGTGAACTCCTCTGCTGTGGATGCAAGAAAGGGATGCAGTGGAAAGTGCAAATGTTTCAAGGCAGAGCTTAAGTCAATCAATCAATCAATCAATTTTTTTTTTTATATAGCGCCAAATCACAACAAACAGTTGCCCCAAGGCGCTTTATATTGTAAGGCAAGGCCATACAATAATGATGTAAAACCCCAACGGTCAAAACGACCCCCTGTGAGCAAGCACTTGGCTACAGTGGGAAGGAAAAACTCCCTTTTAACAGGAAGAAACCTCCAGCAGAACCAGGCTCAGGGAGGGGCAGTCTTCTGCTGGGACTGGTTGGGGCTGAGGGAGAGAACTAGGAAAAAGACATGCTGTGGAGGGGAGCAGAGATCGATCACTAATGATTAAATGCAGAGTGGTGCATACAGAGCAAAAAGAGAAAGAAACAGTGCATCATGGGAACCCCCCAGCAGTCTACGTCTATAGCAGCATAACTAAGGGATGGTTCAGGGTCACCTGATCCAGCCCTAACTATAAGCTTTAGCAAAAAGGAAAGTTTTAAGCCTAATCTTAAAAGTAGAGAGGGTGTCTGTCTCCCTGATCTGAATTGGGAGCTGGTTCCACAGGAGAGGAGCCTGAAAGCTGAAGGCTCTGCCTCCCATTCTACTCTTACAAACCCTAGGAACTACAAGTAAGCCTGCAGTCTGAGAGCGAAGCGCTCTATTGGGGTGATATGGTACTACGAGGTCCCTAAGATAAGATGGGACCTGATTATTCAAAACCTTATAAGTAAGAAGAAGAATTTTAAATTCTATTCTAGAATTAACAGGAAGCCAATGAAGAGAGGCCAATATGGGTGAGATATGCTCTCTCCTTCTAGTCCCCGTCAGCACTCTAGCTGCAGCATTTTGAATTAACTGAAGGCTTTTTAGGGAACTTTTAGGACAACCTGATAATAATGAATTACAATAGTCCAGCCTAGAGGAAATAAATGCATGAATTAGTTTTTCAGCATCACTCTGAGACAAGACCTTTCTGATTTTAGAGATATTGCGTAAATGCAAAAAAGCAGTCCTACATATTTGTTTAATATGCGCTTTGAATGACATATCCTGATCAAAAATGACTCCAAGATTTCTCACAGTATTACTAGAGGTCAGGGTAATGCCATCCAGAGTAAGGATCTGGTTAGACACCATGTTTCTAAGATTTGTGGGGCCAAGTACAATAACTTCAGTTTTATCTGAGTTTAAAAGCAGGAAATTAGAGGTCATCCATGTCTTTATGTCTGTAAGACAATCCTGCAGTTTAGCTAATTGGTGTGTGTCCTCTGGCTTCATGGATAGATAAAGCTGGGTATCATCTGCGTAACAATGAAAATTTAAGCAATACCGTCTAATAAGTGCACTGAACTTTGCCACTGTGGTGGCTTGTGTTTTCAGAACTAATGTTGTATGTAACTGGGACCTCTTTTTGTTGTCACTGTGCCACTGCGGTTGTGTTTTCAGAGCTAGCATTGCATTTCAGCATTCACTGTAACTGTGTGACATCTTTTATTTTTGTCATTAAAAACAAACAAAACAAAGAAAGAAACAAACAAAAAAAATTAGATTTCACTGATTTTGTTGAAAGCTTTTAAAAATACACTAATCCTAATTCAAATGTTTGACCTAATGGTGGCACTAGAGGGAAGGTCCAAGGGTCACCAAAATCAATAGACTTCATCCTTAGGGGGCCATGAGTTTCCAGATAATTTGAAAAGAATCATATGAAAGCTCTTGGAGTTAACACACTAATGTGAAAACTCTACAGAGGCGGACATTGTGGCGGTCCACAAAAAACAATAATATCCCTCTCTGACTCATCGTTTGGGGATATAAATAGTACCACTACATTCTTCATCCTTAAAATGTAGGTTTGGCACCAGGATCAAGACCCTTGATGGTCTAGAGCCTGAGCTGCTAATAAAACAACAATGCATGGTGGCCATCTTGGAAAATGGCTGCCTCTGCGATGCCCCTATAGACAAAAAGTATCTTTAGGGTATGCTCGGACACTGTGCCAAATTTCACGCTTTTATCATCAAAGTCAAGATTCAACAACATATCTGCTCTATCAGCGTTCAGGCTACAAGCTAAATCTTCACAAACGTGAACTTTTCTATATTAACAGTACAGGCCAGAGACCTCATGAATATGACTTTCAAAATTTTGGAGGGGTGGGTGGTTTCCTATGTTGGCATCTTAGGAAACATAAGGATGTATTTAACAAAACTTTACTAAGTTGTTAAACTAGATTCCGTAAACCAGGACATAGTGGTCACCATATTAATTCTGTCAAAATGGCCATCAAGGCCTTACCAGGTTTTAGGCCCATCTTCAACAAACCAGGGCCGCCATTTATTGTGTTTAAATCTTTTTTGGCACTGGTATTTTTATATTACTAGAAAAATCATGGGATCCCTGTGAGCACAAGGACACCCCAAGGCTGTGTGCTGAGCCCCCTGCATGACACAGTCTTCACATATGACTGTGTAGCCCCCCAGAACAACACTAGCATCTTTAAATTGTGGATGACACTACAGTCCTCGGACTGATCACTGGTGGGGACAAGACAGCATACAGAATACCGGACAGAGGTGGCAAATCTGGTAGCCTGGTGTCACGACAATAATCTTTACCTCAATGCAGACAAGACCAAAGAGATGGTTATTGATTGAAGGAGAAGTGGGGAGCTGCACACACCACTATACATTGATGAGACAGAGGTGGAGAGGGTGAAAACCTTCAAATTTCTCAGCACTCACATCAGTGATGATCTCACCTGGTCTTAAGGCACCTGACAAGTCATCAAGAAGAGACTGAACTTTCTGAGAATTCTGAGAAAATTTGGTCTGTCTGTAGTGGCTGCACTCTGCGTTGTTATGACTCCACGCAATAGTTCCCCTCGGGACGCGAACTCCCAATCCTCGGCATGGGAGTCAGACTCTCTAACCAGAAGGTCAAAACACAGGGCTCTGGCCTTGTGACCAGAGAATCCTTTTGAGCTGTTGGGAGTGAGGTTTACTAACTACATATGCACAGCAACACCTTCTGGCCTACGTTTCATGTCAGCCAAACTTCTCAACAACTTCTACAGGTGTATGAATGAGAGTGTCCTCAACACTGCCATCACAGTCTGGTACAGTAACTGCGCAGTCCAAGACAGGAAGGCTCTCTGGTGTGTAGTTAAGACCTCACAGTACATCTCTGGGGCAGCCTCACAGCAGGACATTTACCAAAGCAAAGTCCTACATAGGACTCCTACAAAGTCCTACATAGGACACACAACCTGATCAGGGACCATCAGGCCATCAGGCAGATGCATCAGGAGTCTGAAATCCAGGACTACTAGGCTGGGGTACAGCTTCTACCCACAGGTCATTAGGCTTCTCAATAACTCTGACACACTGACCCCTCCACTACTTGACTGACTGTTATGTCACTGTCATTATTCCCCTCATCATTATTACTATCATCCTCTAAGTGTTTATTAAAACAGCTCTGTTCACTAGTTATACACCCGTGAGCATGTTACGACTCCTGCACCGGACTGTAGTGGAGCTGAGCAGGTCCTTCAGTGACAGACTGAGGCACCCTCAGTGCAAGAAGGAACGATACCGCAGGGCGTTCCTTCTTGCTGCTGTCAGACTGTACAATAACACTGTGAAATAACCACATGCAATAATATGTCCACAAATCAGGTGCAATTACAACTCATTTACAAATCCCAGCACTAATGTCACCTTATCACATTTAAATTCCATTTCACATATTGTAAAGAAGATGCTCCTATCTCTCTTTCAATCCCAATCATGTTTATATATATATATGCATATGTATATGTGTATGTGTATAGGTATGTGTGTGCATATGGGTATGCCTGTATGTATATCAAATCAAATCAAATCAATTTTATTTATATAGCACCAAATCACAACAAACAGTTGCTCCAAGGCGCTTTATATTGTAAGGCAAAGCCATACAATAATTAAGTAAAAACCCTAACGGTCAAAACGACCCCCTGTGAGCAAGCACTTGGCGACAGTGGGAAGGAAAAACTCCCTTTTAACAGGAAGAAACCTCCAGCAGAACCAGGCTCAGGGAGGGGCAGTCTTCTGCTGGGACTGGTTGGGGCTGAGGGAGAGAACCAGGAAAAAGACATGCTGTGGAGGGGGGCAGAGATCAATCACTAATGATTAAATGCAGAGTGGTGCATACAGAGCAAAAAGAGAAAGAAACACTCAGTGCATCATGGGAACCCCCCAGCAGTCTACGTCTATAGCAGCATAACTAAGGGATGGTTCAGGGTCACCTGATCCAGCCCTAACTATAAGCTTTAGCAAAAAGGAAAGTTTTAAGCCTAATCTTAAAAGTAGAGAGGGTGTCTGTCTCCCTGATCTGAATTGGGAGCTGGTTCCACAGGAGAGGAGCCTGAAAGCTGAAGGCTCTGCCTCCCATTCTACTCTTACAAACCCTAGGAACTATAAGTAAGCCTGCTGTCTGAGAGCAAAGCAGTATTACTAGAGGTCAGGGTAATGCCATCCAGAGTAAGGATCTGGTTAGACACCATGTTTCTAAGATTTGTGGGGCCAAGTACAATAACTTCAGTTTTATCTGAGTTTAAAAGCAGGAAATTAGAGGTCATCCATGTCTTTATGTCTGTAAGACAATCCTGCAGTTTAGCTAATTGGTGTGTGTCCTCTGGCTTCATGGATAGATAAAGCTGGGTATCATCTGCGTAACAATGAAAATTTAAGCAATGCCGTCTAATAATACTGCCTAAGGGAAACATGTATAAAGTGAATAAAATTGGTCCTAGCACAGAACCTTGGGGAACTCCATAATTAACCTTAGTCTGTGAAGAAGATTCTCCATTTACATGAACAAATTGTAATCTATTAGATAAATATGATTCAAACCACCGCAGCGCAGTGCCTTTAATACCTATGGCATGCTCTAATCTCTGTAATAAAATTTTATGGTCAACAGTATCAAAAGCAGCACTGAGGTCTAACAGAACAAGCACAGAAATGAGTCCACTGTCTGAGGCCATAAGAAGATCATTTGTAACCTTCACTAATGCTGTTTCTGTACTATGATGAATTCTAAAACCTGACTGAAATTCTTCAAATAGACCACCTTAAAAGCCTGTGGTACATAGCCAACTAATAAAGATAGATTGATCATATTTAAGATCGAAGCATTAATTAATGGCAGGGCGCAGTTCGCCCGTTATATATAACATTTGAACGTCCTGCCACTGAAAAATGCGCACACCCCCTGAACAGCTTCCCGCTGAGCACCAAGCCGAAAATACGTCACAGGCTGTGGACCGTATCGGCTTGTGCGCCTGGCGGCCATTGTTTACACTTTGTTTAGCGGCAGAAACTTTGATTAAACACAGCTCTCAGGGACTTGTTTGTCGATATGCCTGACCAGTGTGTCACAGCATACTGCACAAACACAAGGGCGAAAGGTTTTAGTCTTTTCAAGTCCAGGCAGATTGATCGAAAGCTGCGGTGTTGTGTGACGCACAAAATGTCAGGCTGCCGCTCACTCCGCTCGCACACACGCATTTGCTCCAGAGAGCAGACACTTTCCTCTACCATCTCCATGTTCTCACACCGCTCACAGGAACACATAAAATGTCAACCCCAAATAATATGTTCACAATAATCTTGCAGCATGAAAACACGGCGGCATAAACACGGCAGCGGCATGTAAACACGGCAGCGGCATGAAAACACGGCGGCGTAAACACGGCAGTGGCATGTAAACACGGTAGTGGCATGTAAACACTGCAGCGGCATGAAAACACGGCGGCGTAAACACGGCAGCGGCATGAAAACACAGTGGCGTAAACACGGCAGCGGCATGTAAACACGTGGTGTAAACACGTGGTGTAAACACGGCAACGGCATGAAAACACGGCAGCGTAAACACAGCAGCAGCATGAAAACACGGCAGCGTAAACACAGCAGCGGCATGAAAACACGGCAGTGGCATGAAAACACAGCGGCGTAAACACGGCAGCGGCATGAAAACACGGCTGCGTAAACACAGCAGCGGAATGAAAACACAACGGCGTAAACACGGCAGCGGCATGTAAACACGGCAGCGGCATGTAAACACGGCGGCGTAAACACGGCCGCGGCATGAAAACACGGCGGCGTAAAAACACGGCAGCGGAATGAAAACACGGCGGCGTAAACACGGCAGCGGCATGTAAACACGGCGGCGTAAACACGGCAGCGGCATGAAAACACGGCGGCGTAAGCACGGCAGCAACATGTAAACACGGCGGTGTAAACACGGCAGCGGCATGAAAACACGGTGGCGTAAACTCGGCAGCAGCATGTAAACACGGAGGCGTAAACACGGCAGCAGCATGAAAACACGGCGGAGTAAACATGGCAGCGGCATGAAAACACGGCGGCGTAAACACAGCAGCGGCATGAAAACACAGCGGCGCCATGTAAACACGGCAGCGGCATGAAAACAGGGCAGTAGCATGTAAACACGGCAGCGGCATATAAACATGGCAGCGGCATGAAAACAGGGCAGTAGCATGTAAACACGACGGCGGCATGTAAACATGGCAGCGGCATGTAAACACGACGGCGGCATGTAACATGGCAGCGGCATGTAAACACGGCAGCAGCATGAAAACATAGCAGTGTAAACACGGCAGCGGCATGAAAACACGGCGGCGTAAACAGCAGCGGCATGAAAACACGGCGGCGTAAACAGCAGCGGCATGAAAACACAGCAGCGGCATGAAAACACAGCGGCGTAAACACAGCAGCGGCATGAAAACACAGCGGCGTAAACACAGCACCGGCATGAAAACACGACAGCGTAAACACAGCAGCGGCATGAAAACACGGCAGCGGCATGAAAACACGGTGGTGTAAACACAGCAGTGGCATGAAAACACAGCGGCGTAAACACAGCAGGGGCATGAAAACACGGCAGCGGCATGAAAACAGGGCAGTGGCATGTAAACACGGCAGCGGCATGTAAACACAGCAGCGGCAAGTAAACAGGGCGGTGGCATGTAAACACGGCAGCGACATGTAAACACAGCAGTGGCATGTAAACACGACGGCGGCGTAAACAGGGCGGCGGCATGTAAACACGGCGGCGGCATGAAAACACGGCAGGGGCATGTAAACACGGCAGCGGCATGTAAACACGACGGCGGCGTAAACAGGGCGGCGGCATGTAAACACGGCAGCGGCATGAAAACACGGCAGCGGCATGTAAACACGACAGCGGCGCAAACAGGGTGGCGGCATGTAAACACGGCGGCGGCATGAAAACACTGCAGCGGCATGTAAACACGATGGCAGCGGCATGTAAACACGATGGCAGCGTAAACAGGGCGGCGGCATGTAAACAGCAGCGGCATGTAAACACGACGGCGGTGTAAACACGGCAGCGGCATGTAAACACAGCAGCGGCATGTAAACACGACGGCGGCGTAAACACGGCAGCGGGATGTAAACACGACGGCGGCGTAAACACAGCAGCGGCATGTAAACACAGCAGCGGCATGTAAACACAGCAGCAGCATGTAAACACAGCAGAGGCATGAAAACACAGCGGCGCCATGTAAACACGGCAGCGGCATGAAAACAGGGCAGTAGCATGAAAACAGGGCAGTAGCATGTAAACACGGCAGCGGCATGTAAACATGGCAGCAGCATGTAAACACGGCAGCGGCATGAAAACAGGGCAGTAGCATGTAAACACGGCAGCGGCATGTAAACACAGCAGCGCCATGTAAACACAGCAGCAGCATGTAAACACGGCAGCGGCATGAAAATGGCAGTAGCATGTAAACACGGCAGCGGCATGTAAACACGACGGCGGCATGTAAACATGGCAGCGGCATGTAAACATGGCAGCGGCATGTAAACACAGCAGCAGCATGAAAACACAGCAGCAGCATGAAAACACAGCAGCAGCATGAAAACACGGCAGCGGCATGAAAACACTGCGGCGTAAACAGCAGCGGCATGAAAACACAGCAGCGGCATGAAAACACAGCGGCGTAAACACAGCAGCGGCATGAAAACACGGCAGCGTAAACACAGCAGCGGCATGAAAACACAGCAGCGGCATGAAAACACAGCGGCGTAAACACAGCACCGGCATGAAAACACGGCAGCGTAAACACAGCACCGGCATGAAAACACGGCAGCGTAAACACAGCACCGGCATGAAAACACGGCAGCGTAAACACAGCAGCGGCATGAAAACACGGCAGTGGCATGAAAACACGGTGGTGTAAACACAGCAGCGGCATGAAAACACAGCGGCGTAAACACAGCAGGGGCATGAAAACACGGCAGCGGCATGAAAACAGGGCAGCGGCATGTAAACACGGCAGCGGCATGTAAACACAGCAGCGGCAAGTAAACAGGGCGGTGGCGTGTAAACACGGCAGCGACATGTAAACACAGCAGCGGCATGTAAACGCGACGGCGGCGTAAACAGGGCGGCGGCATGTAAACACTGCGGCGGCATGAAAACACGGCAGGGGCATGTAAACACGGCAGCGGCATGTAAACACGACAGCGGCGTAAACAGGGCAGCGGCATGTAAACACGGCAGCAGCATGTAAACACGGCAGCGGCATGAAAACAGGGCAGCGGCATGTAAACACGGCAGCGACATGTAAACACAGCAGCGGCATGTAAACACGACAGCGGCGTAAACAGGGCGGCGGCATGTAAACACGGCAGCGGCATGTAAACACGGCAGCGGTATGTAAACACGACGGCAGCGTAAACAGGGTGGCGGCATGTAAACAGCAGCGGCATGTAAACACGACGGCGGCGTAAACACGGCAGCGGGATGTAAACACGACGGCGGCGTAAACACGGCAGCGGGATGTAAACACGACGCCGGCGTAAACACGGCAGCGGGATGTAAACACGACGGCGGCGTAAACACGGCAGCGGGATGTGAACACGACGGCGGCGTAAACACGGCAGCGGGATGTAAACACGATGGCGGCGTAAACACGGCAGCGGCATGTAAACACAGCAGCGGCATGTAAACACGGCAGCGGCATGAAAACAGGGAAGCGGCATGTAAACACGGCAGCGACATGTAAACACAGCAGCGGCATGTAAACACGACGGCGGCATGAAAACACGGCAGCGGCATGTAAACACGGCAGCGGCATGTAAACACGACGGCGGCGTAAACAGGGCGGCGGCATGTAAACACAGCAGCGGCATGTAAACGCGACGGCGGTGTAAACACGGCAGTGGCATGTAAACACAGCAGCGGCATGTAAACACGACGGCGGCGTAAACAGGGCAGCGGCATGTAAAAACAGCAGCGGCATGAAAACACGGCAGCGGCATGTAAACACAGCAGCAGCATGTAAACACGACGGCGGCGTAAACACGGCAGCGGGATGTAAACACGACGGCGGCGTAAACACGGCAGCGGCATGTGAACACGGCAGCGGCATGTAAACACGGCAGCGGCATGTAAACACGGCAGCGGCATGTAAACAGGGCGGCGGCATGTAAACACGGCAGCGGCATGAAAACACAGCAGCGGCATGTAAACAGGGCAACAGCATGTAAACACAGCAGCGGCATGTAAACACGGCAGCGGCATGTAAACACGGCAGCGGCATGTAAACAGGGCGGCGGCATGTAAACACGGCAGCGGCATGAAAACACAGCAGCGGCATGTAAACACGGCAGCGGCATGAAAACACGGCAGCGGCATGTAAACAGGGCAGCGGCATGTAAACACAGTAGAGGCATTTAAACACGACGGCGGCGTAAACAAGGCGGCGGCATGTAAACACGGCAGCGGCATGACAACACGGCAGCGGCATGTAAACAGGGCAGCGGCATGTAAACACGGCAGCGGCATGTAAACACAGAAGAGGCATTTAAACACGACGGCGGCGTAAACAGGGCGGCGGCATGTAAACACGGCGGCGGCATGAAAACAGGGCGGCATAAACACAGCAGCGGCATGTAAACACGGCAGCGGCATGAAAACAGGGCGGCATAAAGACAGCAGCGGCATGTAAACACAGCAGCGGCATGTAAACACGACGGCGGCGTAAACAGGGCGGCGGCATGTAAATACAGCAGCGGCATGTAAACACGGCAGCGGCATGAAAACAGGGCAGCGGCATGTAAACACAGCAGCGGCATGTAAACACGACGGCGGCGTAAACAGGGCGGCGGCATGTAAACACAGCAGCGGCATGTAAACACGACGGCGGCGTAAACAGGGCGGCGGCATGTAAACACAGCAGCGGCATGTAAACACGACGGCGGCGTAAACAGGGCGGCGGCATGTAAACACAGCAGCTGAATGTAAACATGACGGCGGCGTAAACACGGCGGCGGCATGTAAACACTGCAGCGGCATGAAAACAGGGCAGCGGCATGTAAACAGAGAAGCGGCATGTAAACACGACGGCGGCGTAAACACGACGGTGGCTTAAACACGGCGGCGGCATGTAAACACAGCAGCGGCATGTAAACACAACGGCGGCGTAAACATGGCGGCGGCATGTAAACACAACGGCGGCGTAAACATGGCAGCGGCATGTAAACACAACGGCGGCGTAAACATGGCGGCGGCATGTAAACACAGCAGCGGCATGTATGACTTGCTTTGTCATGACTTTCTTTGCTAATAAAATTTTAACTATTAGAGAAAAAATTACTCATAACCATCCCAAAGACGTATCGTTATCTTTGGCTGCTTTCAGTGATGCCGGTATTTGGTTACGTGGCGGCAGCATGTAAACACGACAGCGGCATGAAAACAGGGCAGCGGCATGTAAACACGGCAGCGACATGTAAACACAGCAGCGGCATGTAAACACGACGGCGGCATGAAAACACGGCAGCGGCATGTAAACACGGCAGCGGCATGTAAACACGACGGCGGCGTAAACAGGGCGGCGGCATGTAAACACAGCAGCGGCATGTAAACGCGACGGCGGTGTAAACACGGCAGTGGCATGTAAACACAGCAGCGGCATGTAAACACGACGGCGGCGTAAACAGGGCAGCGGCATGTAAAAACAGCAGCGACATGAAAACACGGCAGCGGCATGTAAACACAGCAGCAGCATGTAAACACGACGGCGGCGTAAACACGGCAGCGGGATGTAAACACGACGGCGGCGTAAACACGGCAGCGGCATGTGAACACGGCAGCGGCATGTAAACACGGCAGCGGCATGTAAACACGGCAGCGGCATGTAAACAGGGCGGCGGCATGTAAACACGGCAGCGGCATGAAAACACAGCAGCGGCATGTAAACAGGGCAACAGCATGTAAACACAGCAGCGGCATGTAAACACGGCAGCGGCATGTAAACACGGCAGCGGCATGTAAACAGGGCGGCGGCATGTAAACACGGCAGCGGCATGAAAACACAGCAGCGGCATGTAAACACGGCAGCGGCATGAAAACACGGCAGCGGCATGTAAACAGGGCAGCGGCATGTAAACACAGTAGAGGCATTTAAACACGACGGCGGCGTAAACAAGGCGGCGGCATGTAAACACGGCAGCGGCATGACAACACGGCAGCGGCATGTAAACAGGGCAGCGGCATGTAAACACGGCAGCGGCATGTAAACACAGAAGAGGCATTTAAACACGACGAGGCATTAAACAGGCGCGGCATGTAAACACGGCGGCGGCATGAAAACAGGGCGGCATAAACACAGCAGCGGCATGTAAACACGGCAGCGGCATGAAAACAGGGCGGCATAAAGACAGCAGCGGCATGTAAACACAGCAGCGGCATGTAAACACGACGGCGGCGTAAACAGGGCGGCGGCATGTAAATACAGCAGCGGCATGTAAACACGGCAGCGGCATGAAAACAGGGCAGCGGCATGTAAACACAGCAGCGGCATGTAAACACGACGGCGGCGTAAACAGGGCGGCGGCATGTAAACACAGCAGCGGCATGTAAACACGACGGCGGCGTAAACAGGGCGGCGGCATGTAAACACAGCAGCGGCATGTAAACACGACGGCGGCGTAAACAGGGCGGCGGCATGTAAACACAGCAGCTGAATGTAAACATGACGGCGGCGTAAACACGGCGGCGGCATGTAAACACTGCAGCGGCATGAAAACAGGGCAGCGGCATGTAAACAGAGAAGCGGCATGTAAACACGACGGCGGCGTAAACACGACGGTGGCTTAAACACGGCAGCGGCATGTAAACACAGCAGCGGCATGTAAACACAACGGCGGCGTAAACATGGCGGCGGCATGTAAACACAACGGCGGCGTAAACATGGCAGCGGCATGTAAACACAACGGCGGCGTAAACATGGCGGCGGCATGTAAACACAGCAGCGGCATGTATGACTTGCTTTGTCATGACTTTCTTTGCTAATAAAATTTTAACTATTAGAGAAAAAATTACTCATAACCATCCCAAAGACGTATCGTTATCTTTGGCTGCTTTCAGTGATGCCGGTATTTGGTTACGCGGCGGCAGCATGTAAACACGGCAGCGGCATGAAAACAGGGCAGCGGCATGTAAACACGGCAGCGACATGTAAACACAGCAGCGGCATGTAAACACGACAGCGGCGTAAACAGGGCGGCAGCATGTAAACACGGCGGCGGCATGAAAACACGGCAGCGGCATGTAAACACGGCAGCGGCATGTAAACACGACGGCAGCGTAAACAGGGCGGCGGCATGTAAACAGCAGCGGCATGTAAACACGGCAGCGGCATGTAAACACGACGGCGGCGTAAACACGGCAGCGGGATGTAAACACGACGGCGGCGTAAACACGGCAGCGGGATGTAAACACGACGCCGGCGTAAACACGGCAGCGGGATGTAAACACGACGGCGGCGTAAACACGGCAGCGGGATGTGAACACGACGGCGGCGTAAACACGGCAGCGGGATGTAAACACGATGGCGGCGTAAACACGGCAGCGGCATGTAAACACAGCAGCGGCATGTAAACACGGCAGCGGCATGAAAACAGGGAAGCGGCATGTAAACACGGCAGCGACATGTAAACACAGCAGCGGCATGTAAACACGACGGCGGCATGAAAACACGGCAGCGGCATGTAAACACGGCAGCGGCATGTAAACACGACGGCGGCGTAAACAGGGCGGCGGCATGTAAACACAGCAGCGGCATGTAAACGCGACGGCGGTGTAAACACGGCAGTGGCATGTAAACACAGCAGCGGCATGTAAACACGACGGCGGCGTAAACAGGGCAGCGGCATGTAAAAACAGCAGCGGCATGAAAACACGGCAGCGGCATGTAAACACAGCAGCAGCATGTAAACACGACGGCGGCGTAAACACGGCAGCGGGATGTAAACACGACGGCGGCGTAAACACGGCAGCGGCATGTGAACACGGCAGCGGCATGTAAACACGGCAGCGGCATGTAAACAGGGCGGCGGCATGTAAACACGGCAGCGGCATGAAAACACAGCAGCGGCATGTAAACAGGGCAACAGCATGTAAACACAGCAGCGGCATGTAAACACGGCAGCGGCATGTAAACACGGCAGCGGCATGTAAACAGGGCGGCGGCATGTAAACACGGCAGCGGCATGAAAACACAGCAGCGGCATGTAAACACGGCAGCGGCATGAAAACACGGCAGCGGCATGTAAACAGGGCAGCGGCATGTAAACACAGTAGAGGCATTTAAACACGACGGCGGCGTAAACAAGGCGGCGGCATGTAAACACGGCAGCGGCATGACAACACGGCAGCGGCATGTAAACAGGGCAGCGGCATGTAAACACGGCAGCGGCATGTAAACACAGAAGAGGCATTTAAACACGACGGCGGCGTAAACAGGGCAGCGGCATGTAAACACGGCGGCGGCATGAAAACAGGGCGGCATAAACAGCAGCGGCATGTAAACACGGCAGCGGCATGAAAACAGGGCGGCATAAAGACAGCAGCGGCATGTAAACACAGCAGCGGCATGTAAACACGACGGCGGCGTAAACAGGGCGGCGGCATGTAAATACAGCAGCGGCATGTAAACACGGCAGCGGCATGAAAACAGGGCAGCGGCATGTAAACACAGCAGCGGCATGTAAACACGACGGCGGCGTAAACAGGGCGGCGGCATGTAAACACAGCAGCGGCATGTAAACACGACGGCGGCGTAAACACGGCAGCGGGATGTAAACACGACGGCGGCGTAAACACGGCAGCGGGATGTAAACACGACGCCGGCGTAAACACGGCAGCGGGATGTAAACACGACGGCGGCGTAAACACGGCAGCGGGATGTGAACACGACGGCGGCGTAAACACGGCAGCGGGATGTAAACACGATGGCGGCGTAAACACGGCAGCGGCATGTAAACACAGCAGCGGCATGTAAACACGGCAGCGGCATGAAAACAGGGAAGCGGCATGTAAACACGGCAGCGACATGTAAACACAGCAGCGGCATGTAAACACGACGGCGGCATGAAAACACGGCAGCGGCATGTAAACACGGCAGCGGCATGTAAACACGACGGCGGCGTAAACAGGGCGGCGGCATGTAAACACAGCAGCGGCATGTAAACGCGACGGCGGTGTAAACACGGCAGTGGCATGTAAACACAGCAGCGGCATGTAAACACGACGGCGGCGTAAACAGGGCAGCGGCATGTAAAAACAGCAGCGACATGAAAACACGGCAGCGGCATGTAAACACAGCAGCAGCATGTAAACACGACGGCGGCGTAAACACGGCAGCGGGATGTAAACACGACGGCGGCGTAAACACGGCAGCGGCATGTAAACACGGCAGCGGCATGTAAACACGGCAGCGGCATGTAAACACGGCAGCGGCATGTAAACAGGGCGG
>NW_022986375.1:0-58517 GCF_902500255.1 Thalassophryne amazonica | reverse complement strand
CTGTCTCTCTCTCTCTTTGTCTCTCTCTGTTTCTCTCTCTTTGTCTCTCTCTTTGTCTCTCTCTCTCTGTCTGTCTCTCTCTCTTTCTCTGCCTCACTAAATCCCAGTTAAATCTGTGTTCATATTAAATGCTTCCCTTGCTGGCCCGGGGGACTTTCATTATCTTTCATTTATAAGCAGCCAAAGAAAAGGACAACAACAGCAATAATCTGCTGTTTATCTAACCAACGCGCACACACACACACACACACACACACGCACGCACACACGCAAGCACACACGCGCACACACATGCAAGTGCACACACACACACAGACATACACGCATTGACTTTCTCTCTCTCTCCCTCTTGTTGGTGTGTTCTTTGAGCCACAGGTCCTGCTGCAGGTGTTACATGGAAGTATTGGGCGGTGGGGGGGGGAGGACAGCCATGGGTTTGTTCCTCCTGAGTCTCCTTTGCCATCTCCTGACCATCCTGTCCTCCTCTAATCTTTGGATTCCATCCCAGCACAGTTGGCACCTGGAGTTCTGATCACTAGCGTCACTCTCCAGGTCTCGGGGTCTGATTGTCCCCAGTCGCCCCAGTGGTGATCATCGAAGTGCGTGTGAGCATGCGTGGGTCTGTGTGTCTGGGCCATTGATTTCTATTTAACCCACTAGATGCTGGATGCAGCCTGTAGTTGCCAGACAGCTGCCATAAACGGACTGCATTTATATAGCACTTTTCTATCTGCATCAGACGCTCAAAGCGCTTTACAATAATGCCTCACATTCACCCCAATGTCAGGCTACTGCCATGCAAGGCGCTCAATACACACCAGGAGCAAGTAGGGATTAAGGGCCTTGCCCAAGGGCCTTTAGTGATTTTCCAGTCAGGCTGGGATTGAACCGAGGATCCTCTGGTCTCAAGCCCAACGCTGATCCACTAGACCATCACCTGATAAAGTGATGGTCTAGTGACTTCAGTTTTACTGCCTGAATGCTTTGTCATGATAAATATCTCATCATTCGTTTCATGATTCAGTCAGAAGGCTCATTTTCATAAGTCTCAATTTATCCCTTTTTAATTAGCCCGTGTTTTCTACTCACATCGGGTTTTCCATCCTGAGATGTTCTGTTGAGTTGAAGGTCCGCTGCCGCTGTCCGCTGAGAAAGATGTTAATAATGACTGATGCTGGCACATACCCCTGTATGAACAGGGAAAGCGGTCAGCTCCAAGCCTCTTGTGACCATCTGAGCAGTCATGTAACTGGTGATTGATATGAACAAATCTTTGGAGGACATGCCTCAACATTCCTCTCTGGACAGCGTCAAAGGCTTTGGAGACAACAGGTCCTGATGTTGTTCCCGGTACTTTTCCCACTCTCACGTTCATGTTAACAATGCTCCTGTTCGCTTTGTAGCCACATCGTGGTTCCGGCAGTATTGGCCAGTGGTGGGCACAGATAACCAAAAAATTAACTTCGCTAACAGATAATAAGATAACTGAAAAGTTATCTTTGATAAAGATAAACCACCCAAAAATGTATCGGAAGTTACAGATAATCGATAAATTCCGGTGTTGTGTATGGGACATTTGCAGTTACTAAAGAGCTGAAATTGATTTTTAACATGATCGCTTTTGAAAGCATCAAAAGCAGTAAAAGACCTAAAGAATAAGCAAGAATGTTTGACCCTGCAGGAAACAGCACAGACAAATCCTGAGAGCACCCACGAAATCAACTTTTTACTAATCATTATCATTACCATTACCATTTTTCTTTCAACATGCTGGGAGCTGCTGAAACCTCTTGTTTACAACAGTGCTCCCAGCCCAGATACACACCAAGAGCAGCCATAAGACCAGCTCCCTATCAATTTCAACGCTCCGGTCAGGCAGAGGTCTTGAAAAATAAAGTCATACTAACTTATGTTTTTTTGAAAATACTGATAGAATAACTCTATTAATGTCGATACTGTCATTTGTACAAAGATAAAATATAACATATATCTTTTAATGTTGAATAAGGCACTAATTCTGAGGTTTTGTAACAAACACAGACCGCAAAGCATTCTGAGTAAAAGTGCTAAACAGTGATTGGTTCAGTAATCCATTATGTAAACCAACACGTTAATGTGTTGTGTGTTGGTTTAAAGATAAATGTGCTTTGTAAAATATTCCATTTTTATTTGTAAAAACAGGCATTTTTACGGAGCCCTGGAAGTGTCATCGCAATTGCATGTTTTAAAACTTTTATGATGTTGTAAAACGTGCACTCAATATTAGTAAGTAAGTAAGTAAATTTATTTATATAGTGCCTTTCACAGACATAAGGCCATATACACACGTTGTCGGGTATTTGTAAAACTGAATATCTTACCCTTTCAGTTTGCGGAAAAAACTTCATCCACACTACGTCTTTAAAAAAAAAAATCCATCCACATCGAACCGTATAAATGTGTTGTAATTAGTCTGCCAAACCTTTCTGTGTCGGTACTGATTAAAATTCTATTCAATCAGGAGCCTTATTCTCTTGTCATCACTTCCACAAAAACTAAAAACATGGCGCCAACCTCGTTCATGTGGACCGATAAGGAGTCGGAATTACTTCTAACCGTAGTTTTAGAATACAAAGTTAACAAATATACCCAGACGTTTAATACTGCCATGAACACTCCTGGCCAGTAGATGGCAGTAGCGGCCTTGACTTTAACAAACGCAAATACACTAACGTCTATAAACCCAGAGAATATATTCACGAGAGTTTTAGGCACTAGAGTTTAATGCTGTTATCTGTGGAGCCTGAACAGAGTGTCTGAAATGCATTTGTCCTGTCGTGAACGTGCTTTGCTGGCTGGCACAGCATGTGCTCACAAAACCTTAAAAATTAGCACATTACTTTAAAACAAAAACATATATCTGATATTTTCACTTTATAAACTTCAGACATGACAATAATTTTAAATAACTTGTCTAAAATGAGTGGTTAAAATTTGAACTCTAAGTTAAACATGTATGCCTCTGGATGACTTGGTGACATTGTGATTATATTAGTATGGTGTTAAAGGAAATGACTTTTTTTTTGGTCACCAGTTCTCCTTTGCTTACAGAAGATAGAGTGGTTTCTGTTTGCAGAGGGTAGAACAACATGTCTATTAGGAAAGTTTTAACAGGTAGGTCTCAACAGCTTTAACAGTTTTAAAAATGTTTTTCACTGTTCAGCTTAGTTTAGTACGTATCAGTCTAAAAGTTATCGGACGGTAATTCATTGGAAGATAATTAGTCTGATGATGGTTTTTAAATTTATCTATAAAGATAATCCGATAATGAAAATATTATCTTCGATAATTATCTGTTATCGGATTATCAGAAGTGTGCCCACCACTGGTATTGGCTCTGTGGTGTTATTGACCGACCTCTGAAGCATCACCTTGACCAGGACCTTACCAGCAAGAGCACAGAGTGATATTTCCCAGCTCTTGCCACAGACAGCTTTTCCACTGTTGTTCTTGTATATGGTGACCATAATGGCATCTCTTCATTGCTCTGCTGTTTTGGGCTGATGCTCTCCTCAGTCAAATCCATGGTGATGTCCTCCCTGCTTAAACAGCTCTGCGGGTACTTTCTCTGTAACAGGATGTGTTGTCCTGTTTGAGTGAGTGGACATCTGATAGAACCTCCAGGAAGGCTGGACGCAAAGGGAAGTTGAAGCAGTTCGTCCAGAATGGTGGGATCTGTGTCAGTCTCATGGTTTGAATGGTCTTAAGATGTTCTGTCTAACTCATCGCATACTATTCCAGTCTTTTAAGACCATTTTTTGGTTTTCAGGGGAGTGACGCACTAATTTGCTGGCCCATAGACTGTTTTGACAGCATTTTAAATGCATGAAAATTCAGTAAGGTATATCTTATTTATTATATTCTATTTCTAAGGTGGCACTATGCTAGTATACTAAGGTATATTTAAATATCTAAAAAGGAAGAGTAAAATAGAAGAGTAGAAAAGTGTAGAGTTGAGCCACTTAGGTGCCTGGTCTTGAGAACCATGGATGGTAGGTTGAAAAGCTTTTTTAACCCATGGGAACTCTCCCTACCCACCCAAGCGGCTCAAGAAAAAAGTATATATAATAATAAATAATAAGACATAAGAAAGATAAGACATCATATATATATGTTGTATTTAAATATTAAGGGTAATAAACAACATATACAATAAATATGGTACTATATAATATATGTGGTCTGTTCGAAAAGTATCGGACCTTTTTATTTTTTTGCAAAAACCATATGGATTTGAATCACGTGTGATTGCATCAGCCAAGCTTGAACCTTCGTGCGCATGCGTGAGTTTTTTCACGCCTGTCGGTTGCGTCATTCGCCTGTGAGCAGGCTTTGTGTGAGCAGTGGTCCACCCCTCTCATTGGATTTTTATTGTGAATAAATGTCTGAACGATTTGGAGCTTTGCTGCATCAATTTTTTCCAGAAACTGTGAGAGACCTCCAGCTGGACACCATTCGGAAAATTCAGATGGCTTTCAGTGACCATTTTATGGGGATTACACAGATTAAGGAGTGCTCCAGCCAGATTGTAGTATAGGTAATTTAGTATGTAGACTAGTAGTAAAATTAAATTATAGTTATTAGGCTAAGCTATAAATCTGGTATTTTATTATAGAAACAGAAGCAATGGTGTAATGTGTATTGGTATCTATCTAAAGTAACTCTGCTAGCATACTATAGGAAAATAAAAAGCATAATCTATATGCTATCAAATGGAAACCTAAGAACTATGATACTATATGTTGATATCTTTAAAAGAACACATAAACCGATGATTCATTAAACATCTACACCATGTAAAATAAAATTATAAATAAGGAAAATAAGCTAGTTTTAGTTAGAAGAGCTAAATTAGCCGTCAATAAGCCAACCGTACCTAGCAAGCTAACAAGATAAAGAAAAACGGTAATTAGTGTATAAAGGGTAATAGCGTAGTTAAACCTACAGTAACGGTAGAGAAGCTTGAATCTTTGACTGGACTGGGTTGCTTGACGTGAGTACGTTTCGCTTCAAATCACAGAAGCTTCCTCAGCTAAAATTCTTGCTCTGGTAGTCTGACTTCTGTCTTGACTCTTGTAGAGAATAATAAACAAAAGCTGGAGTTTACAACCTAACCAGACCCCTCCTACCGAAAGGCCGACTGCTATACGAGGGCTGTCAATAAAGTATAGGTCCTTTTTATTTTTTTCAAAAACTATATGGATTTCATTCATATGTTTTTACGTCAGACATGCTTGAACCCTCGTGCGCATGCGTGAGTTTTTCCACGCCTGTCGGTGACGTCATTCGCCTGTGAGCACTCCTTGTGGGAGGAGTCGTCCAGCCCCTCGTCGGAATTCCTTTGTCTGAAAAGTTGCTGAGAGACTGGTGCTTTGTTTGATCAAACTTTTTTCTAAACCTGTGAGACACATCGAAGTGGACACGGTTCGAAAAATTAAGCTGGTTTTCAGTGAAAATTTTAACGGTTGATGAGAGATTTTGAGGTGATACTGTCGCTTTAAGGACTTCCCACCGAGACGTCGCGCAGCGCTCTCAGGCGCCGTCGTCAGCCTGTTTCAAGCTGAAAACCTCCACATTTCAGGCTCTATTGATCCAGGACGTCGTGAGAGAACAGAGAAGTTTCAGAAGAAGTTGGTTTCAGCATTTTATCCAGATATTCCACTGTTAAAGGAGATTTTTTTCATGAAAGACGTGCGGACGGGTCCGCGCGTCGGGACGTAGCCGACGCGGTGCGGCGGCACAGGAAAAACACCTCCGTGTTGATAACCATTTGTAAAATCCAGGCGGCTTTTGATGGCTTTCAGTGGAGTGAGTATATGAGAAATTGTTTAACAGCAGGACATGTTCCAACTTGTCCTTAAGGCTTCCAACAGAGGTGTTTTTCCTGTGGCGGAGCGTCGCGGCGGCTGCGAGCCGACGCTGCAATCCGTCCGCACGTCTTTCATTAAAAAAATCTCCTTTAACAGTGGAATATCCGGATAAAATACTGAAACCGACTTCTTCTGAAACTTCTCTGTTCTCTCACGACGTCCTGGATCAATAGAGCCTGAAATGTGGAGGTTTTCAGCTTGAAACAGGCTGACGACGGCGCCTGAGAGCGCTGCACGATGTCTCGCACCGTGGGAAGTCCTTAAAGTGACAGTATCACCTCAAAATCTCTCATCAGCCGTTAAAATTTTCACTGAAAACCAGCTTAATTTTTTGAACCGTGTCCACTTCGATGTGTCTCACACGTTTAGAAAAAATTTTGATCAAACAAAGCGCCAGTCTCTCTGCAACTTCTCAGACAAAGGAATTCCGACGAGGGGCTGCATGACTCCTCCCACAAGGAGTGCTCACAGGCGAATGATGTCACCGACAGGTGTGGAAAAACTCACGCATCCGCACGAGGGTTCAAGCATGTCTGACGTAAAAACATATGAATGAAATCCATATAGTTTTTGAAAAAAATAAAAAGGACCTATACTTTATTGACAGACCTCGTAGGCTAGTGACTAAACAATAGCTCTAATTAGCACCTATTGTGCGCTAGTTAGCACTCTCCTAATGATGGGATGGAAGCCTCACCTGATGGCTCCCTTGACGACTCTCCTGATGATGTGAATGACTCATTACCATGAACAAAAGACTGAAACTGCTTCGACCTGAGTACCCCATTGTAAACAGGGAACAACGCGTGTCTGAGACCCGCCCCCCGGTTGAGGCTGGGTTTCAACTGTTTTACAAAGAATGCTTCCTTGACACCTCTCTCAAACCATTTCTTCTCTCTGGCTAAGATTTTAACTTCCTTGTCCTCAAACATGTGGTTAGTGTCTTTAAGGTGGAGATGAACTGCAGACTGAGGTCCACTGGCGACCTCTCTGCGGTGCTGGTATAGCCTCTTGTTTAAAGGTTGCTTAGTCTCACCTATGTAGTGTTCATTACAGTTTTCCTGACATCTGATATAATACACTACATTGCTCTGTTTGGAACTAGGGATCCTGTCCTTAGGGTGAACTAATTTCTGTCTCAAGGTGTTAACCGGTTTAAAGTAAACTGGGATTTTGTGCTGTCTGAAGATCCTCTGTAGTTTTTCCCCTACTCCTGCTAAATAAGGGAGAGACACTCCTCTTCTTCTTGTCTCTGTCTCCTGTCTATCTGGTCTGTTTGTTTTCTGGGACTTCTGCACTTTGTCCAGGGACCATCGTGGGTACCCACATACTGTGAGGGCTTTCCGTACAAGTTGTTGTTCTTTAGCCCTTCCCTCTGCAGTTGTGGGCACCTGTAGGGCTCTGTGTTGAAGAGTCCTGATCACCCTGAGCTTGTGTTCAAGGGGTTGGTTTGAGCCAAAGAGCAGATATTAGTCAGTGTGAGTGGGTTTTTTGTAAACCTCTGTCTGGAGCTGCCTGTTCTCTCCAATTGTAACATCACAGTCCAAGAAGGCTAAATGGTTGTTTCTGGCATCCTCACATGTGAACTTGATATTGGAGTCCACCGAATTGATGTGTTCTGTAAAGTCCTCGACCTCCTGTTGCTTGATTTTAACCCATGTGTCATCGACATATCTGAACCAGTGACTGGGAGAGATGCCCGTGAACGACGTCAAGGCTGTCTTCTCCACTCGCTCCATGTACAGCCTCAACACTGCATTTAATCTATTATTAGACTCAATTGGCTTTGCTCAAAATGTAAATGAGTCCACCCACCACTTTAATCATATCTTAGATCTTGTTCTGACTTATGGTATGGAAATTGAAAACTTAACAGTATTCCCTGAAAACTCCCTTCTGTCTGATCATTTCTTAATAACATTTACATTTACTCTGATGGACTACCCAGCAGTGGGGAATAAGTTTCATTACACTAGAAGTCTTTCAGAAAGCGCTGTAACTAGGTTTAAGGATATGATTCCTTCTTTATGTTGTCTAATGCCATATACCAACACAGTGCAGAGTAGCTACCTAAACTCTGTAAGGGAGATAGAGTATCTCGTCAATAGTTTTACATCCTCATTGAAGACAACTTTGGATGCTGTAGCTCCTCTGAAAAAGAGAGCTTTAAATCAGAAGTGTCTGACTCCGTGGTATAACTCACAAACTCGCAGCTTAAAGCAGATAACCCATAAGTTGGAGAGGAAATGGCGTCTCACTAATTTAGAAGATCTTCACTTAGCCTGGAAAAAGAGTCTGTTGCTCTATAAAAAAGCCCTCCGTAAAGCTAGGACATCTTACTACTCATCACTAATTGAAGAAAATAAGAACAACCCCAGGTTTCTTTTCAGCACTGTAGCCAGGCTGACAAAGAGTCAGAGCTCTATTGAGCCGAGTATTCCTTTAACTTTAACTAGTAATGACTTCATGACTTTCTTTGCTAATAAAATTTTAACTATTAGAGAAAAAAATACTCATAACCATCCCAAAGACATATCGTTATCTTTGGCTGCTTTCAGTGATGCCGGTATTTGGTTAGACTCTTTCTCTCAGATTGTTCTGTCTGAGTTATTTTCATTAGTTACTTCATCCAAACCATCAACATGTCTATTAGACCCCATTCCTACCAGGCTGCTCAAGGAAGCCCTACCATTATTTAATGCTTCGATCTTAAATATGGTCAATCTATCTTTATTAGTTGGCTATGTACCACAGGCTTTTAAGGTGGCAGTAATTAAACCATTACTTAAAAAGCCATCACTTGACCCAGCTATCTTAGCTAATTATAGGCCAATCTCCAATTCAAAATGCTGCAGCTAGAGTACTAACAGGGACTAGAAGGAGAGAGCATATCTCACCCATATTGGCCTCTCTTCATTGGCTTCCTGTTAATTCCAGAATAGAATTTAAAATTCTTCTTCTTACTTATAAGGTTTTGAATAATCAGGTCCCATCTTATCTTAGGTACCTCATAGTACCATATCACCCCAATAGAGCGCTTCGCTCTCAGACTGCAGGCTTACTTGTAGTTCCTAGGGTTTGTAAGAGTAGAATGGGAGGCAGAGCCTTCAGCTTTCAGGCTCCTCTCCTGTGGAACCAGCTCCCAATTCAGATCAGGGAGACAGACACCCTCTCTACTTTTAAGATTAGGCTTAAAACTTTCCTTTTTGCTAAAGCTTATAGTTAGGGCTGGATCAGGTGACCCTGAACCATCCCTTAGTTATGCTGCTATAGACCTAGACTGCTGGGGGGTTCCCATGATGCACTGAGTGTTTCTTTCTCTTTTTGCTCTGTATGCACCACTCTGCATTTAATCATTATTGATTGATCTCTGCTCCCCTCCACAGCATGTCTTTTTCCTGGTTCTCTCCCTCAGCCCCAACCAGTCCCAGCAGAAGACTGCCCCTCCGTGAGCCTGGTTCTGCTGGAGGTTTCTTCCTGTTAAAAGGGAGTTTTTCCTTCCCACTGTCGCCAAGTGCTTGCTCACAGGGGGTCGTTTTGACCATTGGGGTTTTTACGTAATTATTGTATGGCCTTGCCTTACAATATAAAGCGCCTTGGGGCAACTGTTTGTTGTGATTTGGCGCTATATAAATAAAATTGATTGAACTGATTGATTGTACAGATTGGCCACAATGGGGGATACCGGAGACCCCATCGCACAACCATGGATCTGCCTGTAGTAATTCCCCTTAAACAGGAAATACGTGGACAGATCTCCAAGAGTTGGCAGATGTGGTCTGGTGTGAGTTTGGTCCTTTCAGGTAGAGACACATCCTCCAGCAGTCTCTGCCTCACAGCTGAGATGGCCTCAGTGGTGGGGATGCAGGTGAACAACGAAGTCACATCAAATGACACCATAGTTTCATCTGCCTCCAGCTGCAGGTCCTTGATCTTGTTCACAAAATCTTGTGTGTTCTCCACATGGTGGTCTGAGTTAACCACTAGAGGAGCCAAAATCCACTTATTAACAAATACATATAAAATAAATGTGGACAAAAGTATGAATATTAATACAACAACATGCTTTTGTTTTTTGCATGCTGCAGCTGCTCACACTGTGTTCCCGCTTGCATCAAACTGTTGCAGAGGAATCGTGCACACCTGCCCTTTGATGTTTTAGTGGTTCGCTCATATGAGTTGTTCTACGTGATTCGCCATGATTTGTATTTAGTCGTTCTATGTGTGAAGGGCCCTTAAGAAAATTTTAACGTTTTACATTTGCTTTGAAGTGTCCAGCAGCATTTGTCCTTATTAGAAAAATGTACTGAATAAAAATAGTAACAGTGCTGTGTTTGAAATGACCTCATTCAGTTGTGAGTGTGATGACTTAAGGCCCGGTCACACGGCACATGGCGATCACTTAATGAAGGAAAAAAGTCCCAAAGTCACAAATCGTCGAGAAAAAGTGGTAGAATGAGGCGGCACGTCTCCCATCACCGAAAAGCCTGCGAGTCCAAAGCACATAAAAGAATGAAACAAAACCGAAACTAACAAAGGAAAAACGAAGTGAACAGCGACCTTGCCACCGCTCCCTACACTCAGTGAACCTCGGCAGGTGAGTTTGTCGTCTCAAACAGGTCGTCTGTGCCAGGTAAAAGAATGCAGGTGTTGTCTTCATGATAATACTCTTTTTTGTATCTGTGATTTTGTGCTTATATTTGTTAAAATAAATGTCACATTTGAGTTTCACCATTAAGATTTGAAATTAGCTTAATTCATTCAATGTCAAATTTAGTTGCCGACTAGTCAACTAGTCGATGGCTAATGGTATCCGACTAGTCGAGTAATGGTTTTCATTAGTCATCCCAACCCTACCATAAAAGCTATCCCAGCAGCCTTCACTAATATTTGGTTATAGAATGTTTAGTCACGTAAAAGCTCCTGGCAGGGGCCTGCTGGTTGTTTCTGCGATATGTCGTATTTTCAGTACAAGTCACACCTGTTAAAAAAGTGCCTCTTGAAGAGGAAAACCCCATATATAAGTGCCACTGTCGTATAAGTCACACCTTTTTTCGGTATCATCAGCTATTCCGTTTGGGATTTTGTGCATTGTTTTTTTTTTTTTCCACGTTTATTTATAACTTTTCCAGTTTTACAAAACATACCAAACAAAACAATAACCAACAACAAAAAACAGCTCTTATCAAATTAACTATATCACTCCACCTAAACAAAGATATTAAGATACACACAGACACCCAAAAGCAAAAAAAAAAAAAAAAAATACATCAAATCAAAAGAGAGAATATACACATATCTACAAATATTCTACATTCGTACCTCCTCCCTTCAAATGTGAGCAACCCTGATCATAGTACACATACAAAAAACAAAAAAAAAATACACAGAAAAAAAAAAAGGTAAAATAAATAGAAAATGTTGATAAATTATATGGAGCACTACATTACATTACACAGGAGTCCACTGATATATCATACGACAAAAAAAAAAAACTTTATTAATGGGGTTAGCTATATCTTTAAATACTATATCTTTAAATACTTTAAAGACTGGTTTCCATACATTATAAAACTTTTGAGGACAACCTAATACATCATATCTCATTCTTTCTATGTGCAACACTCCTATTAATTCTCTGAGCCAAGATTCAAACTGAGGCGGTACGTCAGATTTCCATAATTTTAAAATACATCTTTTTGCTATCACCATGCCGTAAGTGACCACTGACATCACAATATGACCCAATGATTGATGAGTGTCAGAGAAACCAAAAAGAGCAATTTCGGGATCAGGAACAATCTGTTTTTTTTTTGAGTACACAGGAATACCAATTAAATATTGAGCACCAGAAACCTTGGATCTTTGGACAAAGCCAAAATTGGTGTGCCAATGTACCATCAGTGATCTTACATCTATCACATTGCGGAGAGGTTTGTGAGAAGATTTTATTCAACTTAACTTTTGAATAATGTAACCTGTGAACTACTTTATACTGTATTACCTGAAGTCTAGAATTGATAGAACAGTGATGAATTTCCCTCAAGATCTTTTTCCAATTATCATCCTTGATTCCAATATTGAGATCTTCTTCCCATTTTTGTTTAATTAACATGGTAGGGCAAACAGAATTACTCTGGAGAAATTTTATCAATAATGAAATTAAACTCTTAGACTCAGGAGGCCCCAGTAAAATCTTAAATAGAGCGTTTTCAGAAGGGAGGGAGTTGAATGTTGGAATATTTTGTTTGACATAATTCCTTAGCTGTAAGTACCTAAAAAAGTGACTTTTTGGTAAATTGTATTTGGCTTGTAATTGTTCAAATGAACAAAATTTTGTATTAATATACAAGTCCTTAATTGATACTATGCCTCTACAACTCCATTCCTTGAAAACAGCATCAGTAAATGAGGGGGAGAATGCATGGTTATGCCATATTGGAGCATGTATAGACATGTTTGGAAGTTTACAAAATTTTCGGATCTGTGACCAAATTTTCTGAATATGTAATATAATAAAATGTTCTTCCTTATAAGATGATTTTGGTCTAGGCGTTGAAAACAAAATTGCCCGAAGAGACGTTTTCGAAACTAAATTATGTTCTATGAATAACCATGAGGGAATATTATCCGATGGCTCTAAATCATGATTCATCTGCCAGTATACCATCACTCTCATATTTGCGGCCCAATAATAATGATGGAAACATGGTAGGCCTAAACCCCCGCTTTCCTTAGGCAATTGGAGATGTCATTTTGATATTCTATGTTGTTTGTATCCCCAAATAAAAGGCATAATAACAGAGTCAATTAATTTAAAATAAGATTTTGGAATATAAACTGGAATATTATGAAATAAGTAAAGGAATCTTGGCAAGGAGACCATTCTGATTGTATTTATCTGACCAATCAATGACAAAGGTAATGTTCTCCATTTTTCTATATTCTCTTTTAAAGAACTTAGTCTTTCATCAAAATTACGTTTAAAGAGAGATTTTGGATTTTTTGTAACAGTAATTCCTAAATATTTAACAGAATCTGATATTTTAAATTGAGTAGAAGCCACAAATAAAGGATCCAAGTCTACTGTAAGTACATGAGTTCACTTTTCTGCCAATTTATGGTATAGAATTTATGGTATCCAGATACTGCTCCAAAACTATTTATTAAGTGTAATAATTTGGGTATAGAATGCTCAGGATTTGATATGAAAATAGCTATGTTATCAGCATAGAGCGATATTTTATGATCAATTCCACCAATTGTTATGGGTCTGATGTCTAGGTTTTCTCTGATACTAATGGCCACAGGCTCAATGGCCAAAGCAAATAATAAGGGTGAAAGTGGGCACCCCTGACGTGTACCTCTTTCCAATAAAAACACTTTTGATCTATCTTGATTAGTGATAACTGACGCAGCGGGGTGTAGATAAACTAATTGAACCCAGGAAACAAAAGATTCCCCCAGCCCAAATCTCTCAAGTACCCTAAACAGATATCCCCACTCCACCTGGTCAAATGCCTTTTCCGCATCCAAATATAAAATTGCTTGTTTTGATTTAGGTGGGTACTTATAATATGTAATATTTAAAACCCTTCTGGTATTAAAAAATGAATATCTATTAGGGATGAACCCAGTTTGATCCTTATGTACGAGAGATTCTATACATAATTTTAATCTACTAGCAAGTATTTTAGTGAAAATCTTACAATCCAAGTTGAGCATTGATATCGGACGGTAAGAGGCTAAATTAGTCTCATCTCTATCAGGCAGGATTTTGTGCATTGTTGCAGTGAACTTTTATATTGGCATTTATTCTTTTTTATTATTAGAGTTTATTTTGTTTATAGCTTTGATCACTGGGACAAGCTTCAACCCAACATGTTCAATCCAAACGTTCCTGCTGTGAACCTGCACAGATAGGTCCTGGAGAATGAAGCCCACTTTCCACACCTGGGCAACCATGTGTCAGCACATGACGAGATCCAACACGGACTCAAGTGTCCAGGAACTGCTTTCAGCTGGCTTCACAGCCATATTTTTAACAACAAAGACCTTCAACATGAGACAAAAATCTTCGTCTACAAAGCTGATGTCATGACAACCCTGCGACACTGCTCTGAGACCTGGACAACCTATCACCGCCACCTGAAGACTCTCAGATGATTCCACGAACACTGTCTGAGGTGTATCCTCCACATCTGTTAGGAAGGTGACCTTACCAACATCAGCGTCATGGCTGAAGTCAAGCTAAGGAGCATAGAGTCGGTCATCATCAAGAACCAGCTTTGGTGGGTGGGTCACGTTGTTGGGATGGATGACGGCTGACTTCCCAAACAGATCTTTTACTCCCAGCTGAGTGAAGGAAAAGAGTCCAGAGTAGGGCAGAAGAAGCACCACAAGGACCTCCTGAAGCACAACCTCAAGAGCTGCTCTATCAACTTGAAGACCTGGAAAGGACAAGTGAGGGACCAAGCCAGCTGTGGAGCAATGATCCAAATGGGAGTGAAAGTCTTCAGTCATCTCAGCGTCCACCATCTCACCCGGGATTCGATCAAGAGATATCTTTCTCAGTCAGCACTGAGGGATTGCCATGAAAACTTATTCTTATTAATAATGAATGTGTAATTTTTCAGGATAGGGTATACTGGTAAGATGCAGGACATCCCAAAGGAGTAAAATCACCATGACTTATACTGTGGAAAATACAGTACTACAAAACAAGCAAAATATTAGATAAGAGTATCCACTGACAGAGACATTCACTTCATGTCTCCAGGTCCTCAGTCTCTGCCACTGAGAGACTCCTGGGAAGATCGTATGGAGTTATGAGGTCACTGGAGAGAGCTGATTGGTGAGGCTGATAAGTTTGCAAGAGAACAAGGGTCCATATCTTTAGGATCCTGGTGTTTCCGGTCTTATTGTATGGCCATGAGACCTAAAACATTTTCTAAGATGATGCCTGGATGATTTTGAAACTCTGTCAGCTTGGAGGATCTTTGGTGTCAAAAGAGTGGTTACTTTAGAGAGAATCAGATAAGGAGCATCACTCGCATTTTGAGGGAACATCAGCAACAACATCCTGGCCATGGTCACTCTGGTTGTGATCCAGCACACGGGTGTCTTGAAGACCCAGTAACGACAAAGACACATCTACAGAAACACACAAACACAAGCACACACAGACATTCTCACTGTGTCTAATTACGGCCGAGTGTCATTTCAGGCTGTGCAGACACATTTTTCCACCCACATGTGCACCACACGTCCTCTTCTGTGCATAAACAGGCTTTGGTGTTTAAGGTGACAGCTGCCGTCAAACCTGCGAGGGAATGATGCCTCATGGCCTCACTTCATCTCATTTCACATTTTCCACATAGTTTCTTCTTGTTTACAAACAAATCCACCACAGGAAATCACGGTTTCTGTCGGAGACATCCGTGAGACATCAGCGAGATGATGGAGAAGGATTTTAAAGTCTGACGTCTGGTGGGTTTGGTTTTGTGGTGCGGCACACTGAGTGCTCGGGTTATGCCAGGACACGACAAA
The DNA here is from genome assembly GCF_902500255.1 of Thalassophryne amazonica. Lineage (NCBI taxonomy): Eukaryota > Metazoa > Chordata > Actinopteri > Batrachoidiformes > Batrachoididae > Thalassophryne > Thalassophryne amazonica. The sequence goes on along the minus strand of NW_022986375.1, from coordinate 43,059 downwards.
GTGAGGACACACATCAGCCTGCAGTGACATCACACATCCTGCAGACGCAGCCTTGAGAAATACACAGAGGGTCTTTAAAGAGTGACTCTGGACCCTGCAGGTGTGGACGCTGTGACGGCTTCAGGAGGAACCCTGTGTGGAATGCTGTCAGGCACAGACTCCTTTTTATTTCTTTTCCTGCCCCTGTGCAGCCATGATCCTGCTTTATTATGACCACCCGGCACATTTCACAGCATCCCTCTCACGTGGTGATGATGGAACACAGTCACTGGGTGCGCTGAATGACAGCAGCCATCTCCGTGGAGATAATGAGGCAGCTATTTTGAGTGTAATGGTGACAGACACTTTGAGCAGTTAACACAATTAACTGCTGCAGTGGGCAGATCGCTCAGTAAATATATTAGCAGGCTGATTCCACAGCAGACACTCATGAATATTAATCACTGTGGCAAACAGAGATTCAAACGTGCAGAGAAGTTTAGTCAACGGGGCTGTCGGCACAAGGTTTTTATTTACAGAGCTCCTCGAAGGTATTCACAGCGCTGCACCTCTTCCATGTTTTGTTATTTTATAGCCTTATTCCAAAATGGATGTGAATCCCTTTTTCCTCAAAATTCTACACACAATACCCCATAATGACAATGTGACAAAAATTTAAAAATCACATGTACATGAGTATTCACAGCCTTATCATCCTTGAGATGTTTCTCCAGCTTAATTGGAGTCCACCTGGGGTAAATTCAGTTGATTTGACATGATTTGGAAAGACACACACCTATCGTAAAGAATTCCACAGTTGACAGTGCATGTCAGAGCCTAAACCAAGCATGAACTCAAAGGAATTGTCTGTAGACCTCTGAGACAGGATTGTCTGGAGACACAAATCTGGGGATGGGTACAGAAACATTTCTGCTGCTTGGAAGGTCTCAGTGAGTACAATGGCCTCCATCATCTGTAAATGGAAGACGTTCTGATCCACCTGGACTCTTCCTAGAGCTGGCCACCCGTTTAACCTGAGCAATTGGGAGAGAAGGACCACAGTCACGGAGGTGATTAAGAACCCGATGTCACTCTGTTAGAGCTCCAGCATTCCTCTGTGAATGAGAGGAGAACCTTCCAGAAGGACAACCATCTCTGCAGCAATGGTATGGTAGAGAGGCCAGATGGAAGCCACACCTTAGTAAAAGGCACATGGCAGCCCACCTGGAGTTTGACAAAAGGCACCTGAGGGACTCCAGACCAGGAGAAACAAAATTCTCTGGTCTAATGAGACAAAGATTGAACTCTTTGGCGTCATGTTTGGAGGAAACCAGGCACCATCCCTACAGTGAAGCATGGTGGAGGCAGCATCATGCTGTGGGGATGTTTTTCAGCAGCAGGAACTGGGAGACTAGTCAGGATTGAGGGAAACATGAATGCAGCAATGCACAGAGACATCCTGGATGAAAACCTGCTCCAGAGCTCTCTTGACCTCAGACCGGAGTGATGGTTAATCTTTCAGCGGGACAATGACCCTAAGCACACAGCCAAGATATCAAAGGAGTGGCTTCAGGACAGCTCTGTGAATGTCCTTGAGTGGCCCAGCCAGATCCCAGACCTGAATCTGATTGAACATCTCTGGAGAGATCTGAAAATGGCTGTGCACCGATGCTCCCCATCCAACCTGATGGAGCTTGACGTGCTGCAAAGAGGAATGGACCAAACTGCCCAAATATAGGTGCACCAAGCTTGTGGCATCATATTCAAGAAGACTTGAGGCTGTAATTGCTGCCAAAGGTGCATCAACAAAGTATTGAGCAAAGGCTGTGAATACTTTTCATGTTGTCATTTTGGGGTATTGTGAGTAGAATTTTAAGGGAAAAAAATTAATCCATTTTGGAATAAGGCTGTAGCATGAAAAAAATGTGGAAAACGTGAAGCACAGTGAATACTTTCTGGATGTATTGTAATTATTCCCAGAGTGGAGCTTGAATTGTCAGTGGCGAAAAGGAAAGACTGAGGGGAAATCTTTTTTTTATGGTGAGGCTTAATGGATTTGTGAACAAAGCCTTCAGTCACATTTCCTGTAATGTACCGTAATGGGATGACTGTGTATAACCTTGTTGGAAAAGCATAATGCACTCATGCATCCTCACAGCACAATTTATACTTTTTTCATTCAACTCCACCCTCCTTTTACAAGTGGAAGCCTAACCTCCATCCTATTTTTTGACACATGGAAGCCTTACCTGCATTCTTTTTTTTCTTTAAGTGGTGTTTGTCAGGGGTGTGTTCTGGCTCCTACACTGTTCAGTGCTTGCATGGACTGGGTGTTGGATCGAGTTGGTGAAGCCAGTGACTTACTGTAGGTGTTTTTGTTGGTGAGGAAAGATTTACTGACCTTGACTTTGCAGATGATGCTGTGGTCTTTGTAGAATCCATGGATACTCTGATTTCAGCACTTGGAGAGCTAAGTGAGCAATCTGAGTACCTGGGTTTGCGATTGTCCTTGTTCAATACTGAGATCCAGCTTATGATGTCCTGGACTCAGCCATCAGAAATATATCTGTATGTGAATGCAGATACATTTCTGATGAAATGAAACTGTTGAACTTGTAGAGCCATTAACCGCCATTAACCTATCTCAGCAGTGACATTCATGTCTTTGGGTCTTTGAGGTTGAGAGGTGCTTGGGAAAAACCTGTGGAGTCGTGAGATCACTGTACAAAGGTGTTTGATGATCTCAATGTCACTGTAGGAGAATGAAGGTCCAAGTCTTGAGGAGTCTGGTGCTGCCTAACTTGCTGTATGGTTATGAGACTTGGATGCTAACCAATGACACTGGATAATGACCATGATCTTTGGTTCAGGGCTGTTCAGAGGATTCCACAGAGGACCAATTAAGAATCACGGGGGAGATGGAGACTATCGCAGTGGTCATCGGGCGTGAAGTGGGGTACACCCTCAACAGGGGGCTAGTCTATTGCAAGGCCACATACACACAGACAAATTCATTCACAGTTGCTTTCACACCTACAGTCAATTTAATGTTCCCATTTCTCTTAACCTCCATATCTTTGGAAGTGAGCCAAAACACCCAAGGGAACTCACATGAACATGGGGAGAACATGCAAACTCCACCCACAAAGGGCTAGGCGGGAAGCAATCCCACAGTCTTCTTGCTGTGAGGCAGTAGTGTTGCCCCCAGTCATTGGATATGAAATCAATCACAATAAAGAAAAAAATCATCAGTGACAGCAGATTACACCGACACTATGTTCTTGCTGAAGGTGAGTGCTTTTATCATCATGTGCATTATGACATAGTTGCTAGTGGTTTATTGCTGTAGAAACAAATCCCAAAGGAGAACTTTTTTCTTTTTAATAAAGCACAGGGATGAAGTGCTGTGATGAAGTATTTCTTGGTGCCCCCGCAGTTGAAATTTAAATATCACAAAAGTAATTGAATTAACATCAGTCAAACAAACAGTATGATACTGGAGCAGAAAATAATTTTCTGAAAAAAATAGACTGGGAATTGAGACCAACTATGTTGTAGAGCTTAGAGACGGTGGCACCAACAAAAAGACAGAAGGCAGAGCTGGAGGATGAGGACTGATAGCATATCAGAGGGATAGCACGAGTACAACGGTTTGGAGACAGTCAGAGAGGAGAGAGGGCTTGGACATGTGAAGAGTCGTGGCCTCTAGGGGGTTTATAGGGAGAAGGTTGCTGATGATGGAGCTACCAGGCAGGAGGAGGAGGACGCCAAAGAAGAGGTGTCTGGATGTGAGGGAAGACATGCAGGTGTGACAGAGGAAGATGCAGAGGACAGGGTGAGATGGAGACAAGTGATCTGCGGTGGTGGTGACCCCTAAACAGGAGCAGCAGAAAGAACATAAATTTGCAACTATGTGCTGAAACATTCATGAGGAGCAACAACAGACTGTTGATGGACTGCAATTTTTCAGTCAGAACAGACAGCAGGCAACAGACAGGAATTCAAGCCTGTCATAATTAACTCTGTTCTGGTGAAATGGAGAGAAGCTGCTGAGATTCCTGTAGCTCTTTTATTGCAGTTTAAATCAGCTGCAGTTAGACGCTGTCAGATGACATCGAGCGAGAGGCCACAATGCTCATTTTAATCAATTATTTACTCAGTAAATACACCTGACTGACTCTTCTGACCTTTCACAGAGTTGGAGGCTTTTTATTCAATTCAGAGCAATTTTTGAAGCAGATTCTGTGCCGCAGCCTCCCTCACCTCTCGCTGAAAAGCTCACTTCATGCAGCATGAGCAAACCCAAGGCTGCCTCCAGAAAATACCAAAACACGACAATTATCAGAAGGGATGCAAACTGGCCAAACTGTTCTTCTCACAGCTGTTTAACCCTAACCCTGCCTCCTAACAATGAAAACAGGCGATTAAATTCAATTGATTCAATTCAGTTTATTGATGCAGGTCACCTCAACCCCCTACACACACGTGAGGTCTGGACCTGACTCAGCCGATGAGCAGGCACCCTGGATACACTCATGAGGAAAAGTCCCTGTAAGCCCACTGCAGAGGATGACCTAAAAGCTGTTTGTCATTTGAGCCAACACCACCAACCCCCCACATACACACACCCCAGAAAGGAGGAATACCCAACATTGACATTTGGAAAATGCACCCCAGAACAGCTCCAGAACCAGTTCCCCTGCCTGCAAGAGCAACAGAGGTGCAGGAAAAAGGCATGTCTGCTCTTCACCTTCACCAACCCACCAGCAACCCACACGCCAAACCCCAGGCCAGAGTCTGGTTAGGACAGCTCCAGAGACAGCATACTGCTCCCAGAACTCTGCATTTGTGCCAGGATAATAAAGGTACCAAGCATTGAATTTATTTATTATAATACCAAATCACAACAACACTGACCCCACGGCACGATACACCAGCAAGGCTGGAACATTAGGCAGCCCACGAGCAAGCACATACTTCCTAAGGTGTGTTTTGACTGTTGGGAGAAACCTGAAGCAGACCAGACTCAGTGGGTGACCATCTGCTTTGGGCAACAAAACAAGTGAAGCAAAAAGCAGAACACATAACTGCCAGCATATGCATTGATAAAAAATGTTGCAGCAAAACAACCATACGAGGTCTATTACAAAAGTATCCAACCTTATTATTTTTTTCAAAAACCATATGGATTTGAATCACGTGTGATTACATCAGACATGCTTGAACCCTCATGGGCATGCAAGAGTTTTTTCATTGTTTAGGTATGGCTCAGAGACTGCTGCTTTGTTTGATCAAAATTGTTTCAAAACTGTAAGGCACAACTGCGTGGACACCATTCGATAAATTCAGCTGGTTTTCGGTAAAAATTTTAACGGCTGATGAGAGATTTTGGTCTGGTAGTGTCGCCGTAAGGACGGCCCACGGCACCTGACAGCGATCTGCGCTTCGAGGCGGCAGCGTCTCGCCGTTTCAAGTTGAAAACTTCCACATTTCAGGCTCTGTTGACCCAGGAAGTCACCAAAGAACAGAGAACTTTCAGAAGAAGTTGGCATGAGGAGTTTATTCGGACATTCCATTGTTAACGGACATTTTGTAATGAAAGAACGTGCGGGCAGAGTCGCATGTCGGGCTGGACCCGACCGCGGGGGGTCGCGACAGGAAAAACACCTCCGTTGGAAACCTTAACGGGCAAGTTGGAACATGCCCAAGCTGTTAAACAATTTCTCAGTTACTCACTTGTTGAAAGCCATCAAAAGTCGCCTGAATTTTACAAATGGTTTTCAACACGGAGGTGTTTTTCCTGTCGCGGCGCACACAGATTCGCCGAGTCGTTTCCGTGACGACTCGGCGAATTTGCGCGTACGTCTTTCATTACAAAATGTCCTTAAACAGTGGAATGTCCGCATAAAGTCCTCATGCCGGCCTCTTCTGAATCTTCTCTGTTCTCTCACAACGTCCTGGGTGAATTAAGCCTTAAATTAGGATGTTTTCAGGTCGAAACAGGCCAACGACGGCGCCTGGAAGCGCTGCGTGACGTCCTGCTCTGTGGGAAGTCCTTACACCGACAGAAACACCCATAATCTCTCATCAGCCGTTAAACTTTTCACCGAAAACCAGTTTAATTTCTCGAATAGTGTCCACTCGGATATTCCTCACAGGTCCAGAAAAAATTTTGATAAAGCAACGCGCGCCGTCTCGAGCAGCGTGTGAAACAAAGGAATTCAGCCGAGAGGGCGGGACCACATCTCACTCAAGGCCTGCCCACAGGGAAATGACGTCACCGACACGCGTGAAAAAACTCACGCATGCGCATGAGGGTTCAAGCATGATTGGTGTAATCGCACGTCATTCAAATCCATATAGTTTTTTTTTAAAATAAAAAGGTAGGATACTTTTCTGATAGACCTCGTATATAGTCCAGAGTTTACAATGATATTTGTTTAAAATTACAACCAGGACGCGAAGACCAGGGTCTCAGAAAAATAGGCCACACTTGTCCCCATATTCCCATTTTCCCTTGTCCAAATACTTTCCATTCATATGGGAAAGTGTGTCCAAAGTGCCTGAACCAGAAAAAAAAAACAATGTTGCTCTTGCGAATGTGTGAAACTTTGACTCACTGGGTGGAATGTTTCAGACATAATACGTATTTCAGTGAAATGAGTCGGAGTGTATCAGTTTGGCAAAATGGACAATGCTGGTGGGCATGCTGTGACTCAGTATCTTACAAAAAGAGAATGACTCTGAAGGAGATCCATGAGGACATGGTAATGACATTAGGGGAGGATGCTCCATCTTATGCTACAGTTAAAGACTGGTCAGCTGAATTCAAGAGGAGCAGAAAAAGCATTGAAGATGGAGCATGATCAGGAATACCCAGAACTGCCACCTGAACCAATACGATCCAGAAGAACCATGTTATGGTCCTCACTGACAGAATAGGAAGTGAGGGTCACGTAGTCAGCACCGTAGGCATTTCCCAGGAGAGAATTCACTCAATTCTGACTGAAGAACTGGGAATGACGAAGCTTTCAGCACGATGGATCCAAAGGCTTCTCACAGCCAATCAGAAATGCACCAGGTTCCAGAGAGACATCCTGGATGAAAACCTGCTCCAGAGTGCTCTTGACTTCAGACTGGGGCGATGGTTCATCTTTCAACAGGACAATGACCCTAAGCACACAGCCAAGATATCAAAGGAGTGGTTTCAGGACAACTCTGTGAATGTCCTTGAGTGGCCCAGCCAGAGCCCAGACCTGAATCTGATTGAACATCTCGGGAGAGATCTGAAAATGTCTGTGGATTGACGCTCCCCATCCAATCTGATGGAGCTTGAGAGGTGCTGCAAACTGCCCAAAGATCGGTGCACCAAGCTTTTGGCATCATATTCAAGAAGACTTGAGGCAGTGGTGGGCACACTTCCGATAATCCGATAACAGATAATTATCCAAGATAATATTTTCTTTATCGGATTATCTTTTTAGATAACTTTCAAAAACATGATCAGACCAATTATCTTCCGATTAATCTTTGTCCGATAACTTTTAAACCGATAAACAAAATAAAAAAAGCTGAACAGCGACAAGCATTTTTAAAATTAGTTTAACACTCACCTGTTAAAAGTTTTGAAACAGACGCACAGCTATAACCTTTGCAAATAGAAGAGAGCCACTTGTATAAAAAGCATTTCAATCCTCTGCAGACAAAGGAGAAACAGCCCCAAAAGAAAAAAACATTTCCTTTAACACCATACGAATAGGCTGGTGATATCACCTAAGTCATCCAGAGGCATACATTTTTAATTTATGGTTCAAATTTAAACCAAACAAATTTTAGTTTGTTAGCCAAAGTTATTTAAAATTACTGTCATTTCTGAAGTTTTATTAAGTGAAAATATCAGATATATGTTTTAGTTTTAAAGTAATGTGCTAATTTTTAAGGTTTTGTGAGCACATCCTGTGACCCGCAATGCATTTTGGGTAGGATGATGTAATCTCAGTACATCACGACAGGACAAATGCATTTCAGACACTCTGTTCAGGCTCCACAGACAACAGCATTAAACTCTAGTGTCTAAAACTCTCTTGAATATATTCTCTGCGTTTATAGATGTTGGTTTTATTTGCGTTTGTTAAATCCCACGCATTTTAAATGTAGCAGACAGGGATTACTGTATCTGGAATTTTGTTTTCAAGGCCTCTACTGCCATCTACTGGTCAGTAGTGTTCACTAAGCGTGTGGGAACCAGTAGATAGCAGTGTTCTATTTATTTTGACCCCGGTTATGTCAGATGATTGTCAAATCAACTTTTTGGCTTTGCAAATGGCTTTTTTGTGTGCAATGAATGTATACATTATACAAGTTTCACTTTTTTAATGGAATTACAACCTTATTTCTTTTTCAAATTCTCCCATTTTTTGCATCCAGCCTTATTTCCTTTAGAAATTTCCTTTACAAATAATATCAGTCTATTAGGACATCAGGTTATGTGTTACACATATACATGTGTGTGTATATATTTTCCAACTTATTCCCATTGATGAAACTTTTCATTTTCTGCCTGAAAGCTTATTAGATGAGTGTGTTCAGGGCTCCCTGTTTGTTTACTAAATACACACACGTTACAGACCTTGAAATCCAACAGCAGGGATTGATATTATCCAAAGATTTATGAACAGACAAATTAACGTGCTTACACTTTATCATGATTTTCTCCATTGTGAGATATAAAAGTGTCTTATCGTATCGTTTGTGTGTATATGCATTATAACGCAGCGCACGAGCGACGTTACGATATTCTTCAGAACGGCAACATACGCAACATGCATCCAGCAGCATACACGTTGCTATCATAGACAACTGCCTGTAAAGTTTTTTGGCAAGTTATAACTTTCTAAACAGCGTAATTTGTAATGAAATCCGCTTCATTTATGTGGCTCTTTCGGCACCATGTTTGTTTTCTCAGAGACAGCAGTAAGCTCCTCCTACCCCTCCAAATGGAGGGATTTGTAGCCCTTCGCCTTCCCCTCTGCCTCGCTCCAAAAAGAGAGACTCAGCCAGTGTTTAGCAGAGGCACTTTTACCCAGAATCCTTTGTGATCTGTCTGTTTGTTACAAAACCTCAGAATTAGTGCATTATTCAACATTAAAAGATATATGTTATATTTTAACTTTGTACAAATTACATAATTGACATTAATGGAGTTATTCTATCGGTATTAATGTTATTTATAATCAAAACCATAAGTCAGCATGACTTTATTTTTCAAGACCTGCGCCTGACTGGAGTGTCGTAATTGATAAAGAGTTGGCTTTATGGCTGCTCTCGGAGTGCCTCTGTGCTGGGAGCTCTGTAGTAAACAAGAGCTTCCAGCAGAGACCAAATGTTGAAAGAAAAGTGCGGTCTCATTGTTGGGGTCTGTTGTTGTTTTTAATATTATTATAAGCTATTAAATTTGTTCTACTACTAGTTGTAGATGTGTCAGAGGTAATATTGGAATTTATCGGTTATCTGTAACTTCTGATACATTTTTGGGTGGTTTATTGTTTTATCTTTATCGAAGATAACTTTTCAGTTATCTGATTATCTGTTATCGAAGATCATTTTTTGGTTATATGTGCCCATCACTGACTTGAGGCTGTAATTGCTGCCAAAGGTGCATCAACAAAGTATTGAGCAAAGGCTGTGAATACTTTTAATGTCGTCATTATGGGGTATTGTGAGTAGAATTTTAAGGGAAAAAATGAATCCATTTTGGAATAAGGCTGTAGCATTAAAAAATGCATCAACAAAGTATGGAGCAAAGGCTGTGAATACCTATGTACATGTAATTTCTTTCTTTTTTTTTTAATAAATTTGCAAAAATAAAAAAAAAACTTTTTCATGTTGTCATTATAGTGTGTTGTGAGTAGAATTTTGAGGGGAAAAAATGTATTTTCTCCTTTTTGGAATAAGGCTGCAACATAACAAAATGAGGAATAACTGAAGCGCTGTGAATACTTTCTGGATGCACAATATCGTATGGTTCTGGGTTTGCAGTGGGATTAAATATCATTTATCTGAAGTTCATGTTTCTGTAATTCCTCTTGAATCCTTTGTGTTGGATTATTTTCATCAGTTTTCTGCACTTGCTTCATCTTTTGTTCCAGATTAAGTCCCTGCTCTCTTTCTTTCTTTTTCTTGGGTACAGACAAGAAGATGCTTTTATGGTTTGTCCTATTTCCCAGAGTACTATTGGTGACATTTGTGGAGAGTCATTTATTTCAAAGAATGATGCCTGTTCTGCTTTGATGCACCTGTCAAAATCTATCTTTAAGAAGAGATGTATTACTAAACTACTGGGTTTATGTATTTTATGTTCCAGGTGATAGATTTTGTGGTAATAATGACGGAGTGGATCTTAGGCTCGGCTGTATGTGATATCTGACTTACTGGATTGGAAAATGTTAAGATGTAAATATGAGCAGTGATGTAAGAAAGAGTGACTTCTCCAGCAGCATGATGTTGTACCACTAAGACCAAAAATAAAGTCTTATAGGCCCCGAGGCTTATCTCTAGTTTCCACCAAGACCAAAACCTCTCATGTCATTTCTGCTGATAATGGTGCAGATAATGCTGGCACAAGAAGTGCATTTGGCATGAAGATAGTACTTAACAAATCTGGTCAAGTGGCCATTTGAAAATCCAAGATGGTGCCATTTTCCAACAAGGCCACCAAAATGACTTACCGAAAAATTACTTCTTCTCTAATAAGGCTCCAATCACAGTGGATCTGTTTTACAGCATCAGTGAAATCCAAGATGGCGCCTAATTTCATGAAGCCGCCACATCAATGCCAAAATCATTTTCCTCACAAAAATGTTAATATTGGTTAAACTTGATTGTTATTTAATTCGTGTGACCATGGGGGTCAAATTGTAGGTTTTCAGCCATGTCGTTTTAGCTTTTCATGTTCCATCAAGAATATGACACTCTTAGTGATGTGATGGAGGCCAGCAGAGGTCGCTGTGCAATGGTAGTCAGCAAACCGCACTCCCCAACAGCTAATAGGACTCTCTGGCCACAAGGCCAGAGGCCAGGTTTTCTGCTTAGTGTGTCCACCTCCCATGCCAAAGATTATGAGTTTGTGTCCTGAGGGGAGCAAGTGGGAAGAGTCGACACAGCGCAGAAGAGAGAGTGCAGCTGCCACAGTGGAATAAATTCCCATTTGACCATGTTACCTCCAGATATTAAAAATTACAACATAATATATTCAACACTTGACTTCTTTCAAAAGGTCTACATGCAGTACTTTCTAGAGGTGAGCACTTTTGAAATGTCCTGAATGGAACCTATTAATACTAAATGTAATAAACTTCACTCTAATTTAGCACAGAAGCAAAAACAAAACATGATAAACACCATAAATAGCAAATAAAGTAAAATATAAGCAAATGGAATGTGACATCAGTATCATTTTAATCAATCAAATAGGAGCATTTCTATGCACAAATATACACTCAACAAAAATATAAACGCAACACTTTTGGTTTTCCTCCCATTTTGTATGAGATGAACTCAAAGATCTAAAACTTTTTCCACATACACAATATCACCATTTCCCTCAAATATTGTTCACAAACCAGTCGAAATTTCTGATAGTGAGCACTTCTCCTTTGCTGAGATAATCCATCCCACCTCACAGGTGTGCCATATCAAGATGCTGATTAGACACCATGATTAGTGCACAGGTGTGCCTTAGACTGCCCACAATAAAAGGCCACTCTGAAAGGTGCAGTTTTGTTTTACTGGGGGGATACCAGTCAGTATCTGGTGTGACCACCATTTGCCTCATGCAGTGCAACACATCTCCTTCGCATCATCCATGAAGAGAACACCTCTCCAACGTGCCAAACGCCAGCGAATGTGAGCATTTGTCCACTCAAGTCGGTTACGACGATGAACTGGAGTCAGGTCGAGACCCCAATGAGGACGACGAGCATGCAGATGAGCTTCCCTGAGACGGTTTCTGACAGTTTGTGCAGAAATTCTTTGGTTATGCAAACCGATTGTTCCAGCAGCTGTCCGAGTGGCTGGTCTCAGACAATCTTGGAGGTGATCATGCTGGATGTGGAGGTCCTGGGCTGGTGTGGTTACATGTGGTCTGCGGTTGTGAGGCTGGTTGGATGTACTGCCAAATTCTCTGAAACGCCTTTGGAGACGGCTTATGGTAGAGACATGAACATTCAATACACGAGCAACAGCTCTGGTTGACATTCCTGCTGTCAGCATGCCAATTGCACACTCCCTCAAATCTTTCGACATCTGTGGCATTGTGCTGTGTGATAAAACTGCACCTTTCAGAGTGGCCTTTTATTGTGGGCAGTCTAAGGCACACCTGTGCACTAATCATGGTGTCTAATCAGCATCTTGATATGGCACACCTGTGAGGTGGGATGGATTATCTCAGCAAAGGAGAACTGCTCACTATCACAGATTTAGACTGGTTTGTGAACAATATTTGAGGGAAATGGTGATATTGTGTATGTGGAAAAAGTTTTAGATCTTTGAGTTCATCTCATACAAAATGGGAGCAAAACCAAAAGTGTTGCGTTTATATTTTTGTTGAGTGTATTTTCAATAGGTCATTTTGACTGCCGTCTTGGAAATTGGTTGGCATCTTGAATTTTCAAGTAACCAATCGATCAAATATTCTGAATTATATCATGAGAATCACTCAACCAAATGTAGTTCTTGTACCACCAAGCACATGATTTTTCCTATTATCTGCTGCCCTATGACTACCAAAAACCTCTTTATTTGCTGTGTTACATTTGTCTGTAGATCTGTGGAATCCACTAATTATGCTTTTCTAAAATTTTATTTTTATTCATTTGTTTTCCAAAAATTCACCTTTGGGAGGAATAAGCCGTCATGACAGTCTGAGGTATAACAGTGACATCAAGGTGCACCTAATAAGCAGACGTGCAGAGGGAGGCAGTGAAGAAGATGGAGCCTGCTACAGCTCATTAGGATTCATGTTTGCTACGTGTCAAACTCATTCAGTTTATCACTCATGTCAGAAACAGTCCCCACACGGGTGGAAATCAGCAGAAAGAGCTCTGTGTGTGCTTGTCCTATTAATTTAGCGGGAAGCTTCCTCTCAGCAGGCACTAAGAGATTTTGTGCTCTTGCACCGATTCCATCAGGATTAATGGGGAAATGGCAGAAATCAATGCACCGAGGAGTTGGCCTGGTGTTGAGAAAGGCAGGATTTGGAGGAGATGAACCTATCGAGGCTTAGTTGTAATCTCTGGCTGCATTCAGCTCCAGACGGTCCCTTTACCCTTCTCTGCTGTCAAATCCTCACCTCGAGTGAAAGACAAAGCATCACTGTTCCCCAGCCGCTCTCCTCATGCTGCAGCTGAGCACAAGATCATCCTGTCTGAGGTTTTTGTCAGCCACTCGCCAATCTGCCTCCACTTTACAAGACTCACTACACACACACACACACACACAAGGAACTGACTGAAGTCAGTGTTAAATGAGTGCAAAATATGAAAATATGTTGTTGGCAAAGCTGTATGTCTGTTTTTTCTTTTTCTGTTTTGTCTTCCCCGGCACAGTGTAAGGTCGGAGGAAACGTGTTCAAAGGATGCTGACGGATTGTATTTTTTTTTTTTTTTTTTTTTTTGGTGGCAAATGAGAAGCAACATCACTTGACTTCAATAATAATTAATCTTTATTTAACCAGGTTAGTCCAATTGAGATCAAGATCTCTTTTTCAAGGGAGACCAGGACAATTATCAAGTTTCCAATTCACTTAACCTGCATGTCTTCAAACACGGGAGGAAACTGGAGCACTCAGAGGAAACCCACACAGACACGGGGAGACCATGACCATACAAACTCCACACAGAAAAGCCACAGGTGGGAATTGAACCCATGATGTTCTTGCTGCTAGGAAACAGTGCTAACCACTAAGCCACCATGCTGCCCAATGGGACAAAGGAGTGTTAGCCCACAATGATCCATGTAGATGTCAGCTGGTTTGTCACCTTTTGCTTGGAGAGCTCATTCCCACCTTTTTCTCCAGTCTCTTTGAGGAAGTGAGGCAAAGGTATCAGTCTAAAAACTCATCCCAGTGTCCCATAATAGCATGCTGAAAAGTTGCACATTCAAGGATCTGTCACATTCAGAAGACCATGAAGGTCACACTGAAACTTCTCATGAACCCTCCCCCCTCCCCTCCCCCCTACCCCCCCAGGGCCATGGTCAAAATGAAAGATGTGACATTTTCAAGTCCGTACTTCATCCTGATTACATCTCTGCCATGTTCTCACAGCGTCTTAACACATTCCCACATATGATGATGTGTAGCATATGTCCAGTTTGTTCTTAAAACATTCTTACTGTGAAGAACCAGATCACACTGTACACTTGCCCCGTGTTTATCAGATTTCACTGTATCTGTCCTCTCCTTATCAATACAGCACTGCTTTTTCATTCTTTCTGCAAGTTTTCTTGTGTCCACGTGCAGATTCAACAATAAACTGCAGTCAGAAGAACAGCTTTCCTGTCAGATATGCCCTTTTCCATAAAACACACATTCACATGTGCTCCATATGTGTGTGGACGCGTGTGCACATGGGCGCATGCTTTGAAGAAAACCTCGATTTGTCCAAGGAGGTGGTAGAGACTTTATTTTTTCAGCACCTTAGACAGCTAGCACATGTCACAAAACGGTCCACAGATGGCTGCTGGGACGGGCCACACTTGTACTACAACAGTGACGCTCCGACCAGGTCGCATTACATTGGTAATGCAATCATGACTGCGACCTTATTCTTTCTTCTGTCATTCTGTGCTTTATCTAAACTCCATATCATCATAGATCTTAATGTGAAATGACAAATGTTACATAAAAATGACATTTTTTGTGATGCTCGAGTTCAATAACAATAACAAAGGAGAGTTCTAAAAATATAATTTTTAAAGCAGGAAGGTAGGAAAATTCTTTCATTGATTTTCTAACCTGCTTGAGCCAATCAAAGGTCATGGGGGATTGGGGGTTGGAGCCTATCCCAGCAGTCAAGGTGAGGCAGGGGTTCACCTTGGAAAGGACAATAGCTAATATTTGCTTATGTAGAAATAAACTCAATATAAATCTGACTACAGTGTCTGTACAGAGCAAACTTACAGCTGATCAGACTTTTGCATTCCCCGATTTAAAAAATTGGGAGCTCATTGTATGAAATAGGACCATTTATGGTAAAACAACCCTCATGAAATTCTGATTTGATTAATGGCACATTTACGACTTTGTTGGCAGCAGATCTTAATGTCATATCGGTGGCTGGATGATGGAGACTATAACATTCACTCATATCAATGAGACATAATGGAGTTCTACTATACCTTGTACACAAGAACACATTATTTAATTCTTAATGCAAGTCAAGTCACGTCTGGGAGCATGTACTGGTGCTGCACTTTGCTGCATTTACAAGACTGGCTTGGGTCCTGGATGGCAACCGCCCAGGCAGACAACTGGTCATCTCTACCCACATCTCTAAAATACCCTTCTGCCTGCTACAGCCAAGTGAAATGTAGATGTCCCTTTGGTCTTCTCCAGCTACTGAGGTCTTCAACACTCAGACACCTGCATGCTGGATCATGTACTGAGACGTGCCACATGACTAAAATGTCGTAGCTGATGCAATATATCCTTGTTTCTCTTAGTAACCACTCGCTTGATACAAAGTCATTCCAGCATACCCAGGGATCCTTCAGAGACACCGAGTACCAAAGACATCCAGTCATCGCCTTAGGTTACTGGTTACCATCTTACCGCGTCCTGATTCAAACATGTCCTCACTACGTATTTTTTTAACATCTCCAAAGTTCATCCACATACTCCACATTCATGAAGAACACATCACATCCTATTCAGTTTCCATTGTCTTCCTCCTATGTTGTACAAGTTCTCACTGTGTCCACACATTTGTTTGTGAATATAATAGAAACATGGCTGAGTGTGACATATGCAGAGACACAGTAATAGTCAAGTGGTTAACATGAGGGATCTGTGACCATAACTGTGTTTGAATCCCGGCAGACTGGAAGATGACTAAGGGCTCTTGGGCAAGAGCCTTATTGTGTGTTCTGCCAAAGCAAAAGAAAGGCTTTAATCTACAGTCTCAAGATTTGCTGTCTTTAATCTGTCCAGCAGAGACACAGAACCTTGCTCGAAGGCACGTGTGTGATGGTAATGAACAGACTAGAGAAACCCCTTGTGGTCAGTGACCATGAGATCACAGTTGGAACAAATGTTTTATCTAGCAACAAGAGCAATCAGAGATTTCTGACGTCCATCTATCCGAATTCAGATCACTTCCAATATTCTAATATACTTCCATGCCCTAACATGTATCTGTGGTGCAAATTTTAAACCTTCAATTTCAAAATGGCGACGGTGTTGCTCTGTTTGTTTTGTTTATATACTGATTTGTGTACTACTGGAATCATGCAGTGGACTTATTCACATCGGGGCCAATTTTCCAGTCTCACAGTCCCGTGTTTTGGATTTACCACCCAATTTTCCTCGAGGACGACCGAAACACCAGCTGAGGAAAAGGGGTAGACGAGGTGGAGTATTAGCTTGGTTAGACATCGGGGTTACAGCCTAGCCCTGCCGAGTCTCATTCTATCCAATGTTAGCTCGTTGGGGAGGTGATGGTCTAGTGGTTATGTGTTGGGCTTGAGACCAGAGGATCCTCGGTTCAAATCCCAGCCTGACAGGAAAATCACAAAGGGCCCTTGGGCAAGGTCCTTAATCCCCTAGTTGCTCTCGGTGTGTAGTGGGCACCTTGTATGGCAGCACCTTCACATCAGGGTGAATGTGAGGCATTAGTGTGTAACACGTGTTGAGCGTCTGATGCTATATAAATATAGTCCATTTACCATTTAGCAAACAAGAAGGACGAGCACACCTCTGTTATCCTCTCCCAATGGGACTGTGGAGACTGTGCTGCCATTTGACAGAAATCTGGCTGCATGCAAACTTCCCGGATGCGGTGATACAACAGGGGGGGCTTCACGTTCCATCTGCCGGACCGCAGCAGTGATTCGCTGAAACACCTCATCGGAGGTGTCGACATCTACATCAACCAGAATTGGTGTACAGACACCTAAACACTATCGTCCAGCTGCTCGCTGGATCTGGAGCATCTTACAGTGAAGTGTATCCCTTTCTACTCACCAAGGGAAATTTCCTCCATCATTCTGTGTGCAGTCTATATCCCACAGAGTGCGGCGGCAGCCTCAGCCACACAACAACTAGTTCACACCATGGAGAACTTCCAACTCAGACTCAGTCGTCCTGGTGCTTGGTGACTTCATCCACGTCTCCATGCAGAAAGCTCTCCCCACATACGAGCCTCAGATTCATATCCCCACCAACATTGGACCAGTGCTACTCCTCCATTCTGGTGGCGTATCAGGCTCTAGTCAGAACCCCAGTTGGTGATTCGGATCACAACACTTTACTCCTTGTTCTTAAGTATAAACAGAGACTTATGGCATCTAAGCCAACAACTAAGAGGGTCAATGGATGCTCTCCTGGGGCTACAGACATGCTACAGGACTGTTTTGGCATCACTGACTGGGTTGTTTTTATGTTTGAGTTGGACAGTATTGACTCTTTTACTGGCTACATAATGCCCTACATCTCCTTGTGTGAGTCTGTGTGTATCCCCACCAAGACTGTTACCATCTACAGTAAAAATAAGCCTTGGTTTAACAAGGAAATTAAGCGCCTGTGTAAGGAGAAAAAGGATGCTTTCAAATGTGGGAACAAAGAGGAATACAAACTTCTCTAAAACTCCAGAGGGCAGTCAATACGGCTAAAGCCAACTATAGAGTCAAACTTGAAAGCAAACATCAAGACCACAACATTAAGGGTGTCTGGCAGGGCCTACAGATGATCACTGACTACAAGACCAAACAGCATATTATTGACTGTGACCCCTCCTTGCCAGAGCGGTTTAATGACTTTTTCTACTGGCTCGAGAACAACTGTTCCCAGAAAACTGCTTTCCTTCGCCTGCTGGGGAAGGGGTGCTCTCCCCTTTCCATCACAAAGCATGATGTCCGTAGATTGTTACAGCATCAATCAATCAATCAATTTTTTTATATAGCGCCAAATCACAACAAACAGTTGCCCCAAGGCGCTTTATATTGTAAGGCAAGGCCATACAATAATTATGTAAAACCCCAACGGTCAAAACGACCCCCTGTGAGCAAGCACTTGGCTACAGTGGGAAGGAAAAACTCCCTTTTAACAGGAAGAAACCTCCAGCAGAACCAGGCTCAGGGAGGGGCAGTCTTCTGCTGGGACTGGTTGGGGCTGAGGGAGAGAACCAGGAAAAAGACATGCTGTGGAGGGGAGCAGAGATCGATCACTAATGATTAAATGCAGAGTGGTGCATACAGAGCAAAAAGAGAAAGAAACAGTGCATCATGGGAACCCCCCAGCAGTCTACGTCTATAGCAGCATAACTAAGGGATGGTTCAGGGTCACCCGATCCAGCCCTAACTATAAGCTTTAGCAAAAAGGAAAGTTTTAAGCCTAATCTTAAAAGTAGAGAGGGTGTCTGTCTCCCTGATCTGAATTGGGAGCTGGTTCCACAGGAGAGGAGCCTGAAAGCTGAAGGCTCTGCCTCCCATTCTACTCTTACAAACCCTAGGAACTACAAGTAAGCCTGCAGTCTGAGAGCGAAGCGCTCTATTGGGGTGATATTGTACTACGAGGTCCCTAAGATAAGACTTAGGGACCTCAGAACACCAAGTGGCTGGGCCAGATGGTGTGACACCAGCTACACTAAAAAACCTGTGCAAAAAAGCTTGCTCCTATTCTCATCTATATTTTCAACTGGCCTCTTAATACAACAACTGTACCTGCATGTTTTAAATCAGCCATGATAATTCCAGTGCTCAAGAAAAGTAACATAACCTGTCTTAATGATTATAGGCCTGTTGCACTCACTTATTTTGTGATGAAAGTTTTTGAACGCCTAGTCTGTTAGTATTTGTCACACATCACACTAAGACCCTCACCAATTTGCCTACAGGGCAAATAGGGGAGTAGATGATGTGGTTTCACTTTGAACACATTTCATTCTACAACATCTTGAGACCAGGTCCACCTATGCCCACATACTATTCATTGATTTTAGCTCAGCTTTCAACACCATCATGCCTAACAAACTGTACAATTCTCTCCTGGCCACAGGAGTAAATCCTTTACTCGGATACTAAACTTCCTGTCTTGCAGGACAGTGTGTTAAAATCCAGAATAATGTGTCATCACCCAGGGTTCTGAACACTGGCGTCCCACAAGGGCGTGTCGTCACCTCTGTTATTTTCCCTTTACACCAACAACTGTACATCAAATTCTGCATGTGTCAAACTACTAAAGTTTGCAGATGAACACCACTGTTATAGGCCTCATATCTGATGGGATGAAGCTACCTATTGGAGTGAGGTTGAACAGCTAGTGTAGTGGTGTGAAGACAATAACCTAATCCTTAAAGCAACCAAAACCAAAGAACTCATAGTTGACTATAGGAAAAAGCCAGGCCAGCACGTTCCCATCTCCATTAATGGCCAAGTAGTGGAGTGGGTCCCCTCCTTCCGCTTCTTAAGCCCCACCATCCATCAGTCTCTATCATGGAATTTGAACACCAGTCTCATTATTTCCAAAGCCCAATAGAAACTACACTTCCTCCATCAGTTGAAGAAATTTGGGGTCAGTCAAGCAGGCAAGGGTCAGTCTGAAATCCTACAAACTTTATTTCACTTCTCAAATATCACAGCGTTTGTCTGTTATATGATATATTTAACTGAAATTACTGATCCAAACAACCAATGATTTATAAAGGAAAATCTTGGAAATTAACAGGGGTCACCAAAACTTTTGCATACAACTGTATGTATCTGTTAAACATTTAGTCAAAATCCATGCAGTAGTTTTGATGTAATCCTGCTAACAGTAACAGTAACAGCATTCTGTGAAGCCACAGAATGCTGAAGCATCACTCTCCGCTGTAAGATGAAAGGAAAAAAAGCCTGCCATCAAAGTCTTTCATTAAATAATCCAGTTACTTCTGTGTCCCGTAGATGCTGATACATTCAGAAATCTATGGTTTATTTTACAGTTTAAAGGCTTAATGTTTCCAAAACGGTCTGTTTGCTCTGAAAGAGAGAGAGAGAGAGAGAGAGAGAGAGAGAGAGAGAGAGAGAGAGAGAGAGAGAGAGAGAGAGAGAGAGAGAGAGAGAGAGAGAAAGAGAGAGAGAGAGGAAGGGGGGACAGGAGGAGAAGGGCTTCACTCATTTTCATTGTGTAAAGTTAATAGTTTTCATTGAAACTGTTTAGAAATTACAAACTGTTTACAAGCCTCAGTGTAATGGGAATTTGTTTCCTACTCAAAAATGTTGAAAAAAAACTGTCATGACAGAAAAACTGCCTGCTTCACTGGATTAAAGTGTAATTTTTGAAGAAGAGAGCAAATGCTATGTCCATCAAATATTAATGTGCTTTTAACCTTTTCAACATTATCTATGCCCTTTTCAATGCTATTTATTCTATTAACTTAGACTTTGACAGAAACATGCAAAGAAAAACTTTGATATTGCAAATATTACAACATTTTTGTCTATTATTCTTTCTTTCAATGCATGTGAAACCACTCAAAATTAATAAAAAAAATAGGGCTTGCCAATAACGATTTAATGGTATAAAACCATATAGTTTCATAGGGCTCCACCCCTCAACCCCAACCGGGGGCCCATGGACCCCTGGTGGTGATCCATGATCATGTAAATTACCTGGCACTAAAATGGTTCTAGCTAGAACCCTGGTTTTGATGTAATCCTACTAACAGACAGACAAATAAACACAGATTTACAGCAGAGTAGCAAAGTCCAATATATATTAAAAAAATAAATAAATACTTAAAAAAAAATCAGTTCTGCTGACGAGCTGTAGAAAGCTGTTTTGGTGAGCAGCAATCTTGGAAACAACAATGGCAGTCTGCAGGAGACGGCGACCAAAAAATGACAGCCTTTGAAAGATTTAGGCAGAAGACCAGTCAGAGTCTAAATACAATGATCTGTAAGCTTTAGCGGTCCAAACAAGTCAGAGCTGTGGCATCCAACACAAGAGGCTGAATCACAGTCAAAAAGCTAACGGAGGCCATTCTGGCTGAAACTCTGAAACATACTCACTTGGGGAAGGCTAGAAGGTGGAACCAATTGCGGGGACGAGGCTTTAAAACTGTTCATGCCCATCAACACCAGAAACGTATGAAGGCTTGACCTGATTGCTGCCAGAAGCATGAGCTCATGTCACGAAACGACAAGGAATAACTTGCAGGCTCGAAACACAGTTGAGATAAAACAATGGAGCAAAAAAGGTAGATCACAAGGTCACGACAAGGAAAAACATAACGATGTTACAAAAAAATCCTTGGAGACAAAAGCAGCAAGCACACGTGAGCCAAAAAAAAATCTGGAAGAGAAACTAGTTTGCTGTTCTACAAGAGAAGCAGAGGAGAGCAGAGAAAAATCACCTGGTTGCTCTGACAAGAGTGAATGTGAGTGAGAACAAATGTGGGGTGGGACGAGACCAAAAACTATCTAATCAAAGAATCTATGATGCAACAGTACGTGCACACGCAGGCCCATGACAGAGTTTCTTCTGTAGTAACACAGACATGAAACTTCAGGTCCATCACATCATAGTCCTCAATGTGCTATTAAATCATTTCAGATATAATTATATTCAAATAACAAATGTAATGCATATAATAAAAATACATATTCTCGTATTTAAGAAAATAAATCTGTTGCTGCTGAGGGTATTAGCAGCACTTCTGCACTGCACACATGCAGAATATTTGAGATATGAAACTGAATAAAGTTATTTGACCTTCACCAGCAGCAGTACATTTAGTGCACGAACACGACGAAAACAAAGTTCTCAGTACTGATCTTAAGCTAAATTCAGCAGCTTTTGTGAGTCTGCCTGTTCAGCACACACCCTCCTCGCCATGAGCCAGGTGCATGAGTGAGACTGGCACGCTAACAGGCGTGATCACTTCCTCTTTCCTTTTTGCTTTTACCTTTTCCCTCCTGCGTGCTGCTGCTTTCAGTAGAAATTAGCTGTCCTGAGGCAGTGACTAATCGCTTCACATTTTCTCTTCCAGACCAGCCGTGGCTGTGGGGATCCATAAGTAATCCTAGCCTAACACCAGAGCCAGACCACCTCAATCAATAGTCATTCCTGGGCAAGATGGAGGAGAGGGATGGAAAGAGGATGCTACATAATTTAATGAAACAGACATTACCTGGTGCTCGCCATGCGGCGGGTCACGGGTAATCAGAGACAAATTCATTTTGGAGCTCAGTAGCCGGGATTGCTTTCAATTACGGGCACAGTTTAGAGAGAGTGGTGTGCACATGGTGGGAGTGGGAGGACAAGAAGATATTCAGGAAGTGCTCGCATCACTTTCTGTTGATGCTCCAATTTGCGGTCGATGTCCACTTAGGGGAGAGCAGGTCTGGTACTGAGGCGAGGCTGTCGGTGTTCTACTTAACAAAGCCGTCTCACTTAACAATGCAGACAATCAACTGTTGGCTGGAGGCCGCTTATTATCTGCTTGTTTTTCCTGTTTAAGGTAATAACTGTGTTACAGGAGGCAGGTGAAAAACTAAAGATGAATCCTGCACTGGACATTAATCCACACTCAGCTCAAAGACAAGAAGAAATTCTGAGTGCAAACTGCTGCCAGTGAGACTCAACACCAGCAAATGAGACAGTGAATGAGAAATGCAATCCCAAAAAAACAAGAGCTTCACAAAATCAGGCTCACAAAGAAGTCGAGGTCTAGGAATGGACCTGGGCCTTGTCCACACAGAAACATAACTTTCCCCATATGATGTTTTTCTTTGTAGTTTTCAAAAAGTGTTCCGTGAACACACCACCATTCCAAGAAATACCTGCATCCACACGAAAATGCTCAAACTACCCGAAAATGCTGTCATACAAAACCCACGCCTGTATGTGGCACTGTAACATACCATGGACCCTGACTCCGCCCCCATACCCTCACACATGAGTCCATTACATCTATGTCCATTACAGATGTGTCCATTACTCCATGAGCACTGACCCCACCACCATACCCTCACACATGTGTCCATTCCCCACACCGTGGGCACTGAACCTGCCCCCATATCCTCACATATGCCTGTTTTAAAATCTTGTTGCTGCTTTTCCTCTTTGGCACAGAGACAAAGATGTTTGGTGTTTGAAAAACTATCTGAAATGTTGGCTTGTCGATTCCTCTGAGCTGCTCACTGTCTGGAACTCAGAAAAGTGGGTGGAGCTTGTGGATTGTGTTGATGCAGTGTTCAGCTTTATGTGATGTCTGTTGATGCAGCAGTTCAAGCTGCAAATTGACAAAGCCTTACTGAAGCCCTCCTGAGTCACTCACTCACTCATTCATTCATCTTCAACCGCTTTTCCAGGTTCGGGTCGTGGGGGCAACAGCTCCAGCAGGGGACCCCAGACTTCCCTTTCCTGTGCCACATTGACCACCTCTGACTGGGGGATCCCGAGGTGTTCCCAGGCCAGTGTGGAGATATAATCTCTCCACCTAGTCCTGGGTCTTCCCTGGGATCTCCTCCCAGATGGACATGACTGGAACACCTCCCTTGGGAGGCACCCAGGAGGCATCCTTACCAGATGCCCGAACCACCTCAGCTGGCTCCATTCAACGTGCAGGAGCAGCGACACTACTCCGAGCTCCCCATGGATGACCGAACTTCTCACCCTATCTCTAAGGGAGACACCAGCCACCCTCCTGAGGAAGCCCATTGTGGCTGCTTGTACCCACGATCTAGTTCTTTCGGTCATGACCCAACCCTCATGACCATAGATGAGAGTAGGAACAAAGATTGACCAGTAGATCGAGAGCTTCATCTTTTGGGTCAGCTCCCTTTTCGTCACAACAGTACAGTAGATCGAATGCAATACTGCCCCTGCTGCACCGATTCTCCGGCCAATCTCACGCTCCATCGTCCCCTCACTCGTGAACAAGTCTTGAACTCCTTCACTTGGGGCAAGGCCGTATTCTCTACCCTGAGTAGGCAATCCATTAGTTTCCTGCTGATCCTCATCCCAGCCGCTTCACACTCGGCTGTGAACCAATCCAGTGAGTGTTGGAGGTCACCGGCTGATGAAGCCAACAGGACCACATCATCTGCAAAAAGCAGTGATGAGACCCTGAGCCCACCAAACTGGAAACCCTCCTCCCCCCTACTACGCCTTGATATCCTGTCCATGAATATCACAAACAGGATTGGTGACAAGGCGCAGCCCTGACGGAGGCAAACTTCCACCGGAAACCAGTCCGACTTACTGCTGAGCACCCGAACACAGCTTTTGTTTCGCGAGTACAGAGATTGGATGGCCCTGAGAAGGGACCCCCTCACTCGATACTCCCGCAGCACTTCCCACAGTATCTCCCGGGGTACCCAATCATACGCCTTCTCCAAGTCCACAAAATACATGTAGACTGGGTGGGCATACTCCCAGGCACCCTCCAGGATTCTTGTGAGAGTAAAGAGCTGGTCGGTTGTTCCACGACCAGGACAGAACTCGCATTGTTCCTCTTCAATCTGAGGTTCGACTATCGGCTGAACCCTCCTTTCCAGCACCCTGGAGTAGACTATACCAGGGAGGCTGAGTAGTGTGATGCCCCTGTAGTTGGCACACACTCTCTCATCCCCCTTTTTAAATATGGGGACCACCACCCCAGTTTGCCACTCCTTAGGCACTGTCCCAGACCTCAACACAATATTAAAGAGACATCATCCAAGACAATCCCTCCACACCCACAGCCTTCAGCATTTCTGGACGGATCTCATCAACACCCGGGCCCTTGCCACTGCGGAGTTGTTTGACTACCTCAGTGACTTCCACCAGGGAAATTAATGAAAATCTTCCATCAGCTTCCAGCTCTACCCCTACTATAGAGGGTGCTCCGGTCTGATGCAGGAGTTCCTCAAAGTGTTCCTTCCAGCGCTGGATTACATCCTCAGTTGAAGTCAACAGAGTCCCATCCTTACTGTAGACAGCTTGGATGGTTCCCCGTTTTCCTCTCCCGAGGTGCCTCACGGTCCGCCAGAAGCACCTTGGTGCCAACCAAAAGTCCTTCTCCATGGTTGCTCTGAACTCCTCCCACACCCACTGCTTTGCCTCTGCCACAGCAGTGGCTGCTGCCCTTTGGGCCTGTCGGTATCTGACAACTGCCTCTGGAGTCCTCTGAGAAACATATCCTGGAAGAACTCCTTCTTCAGTTGGACGGCTTCCCTAACCACCTGTGTCCACCACGGTGTTCAAGGGTTGCCGCCCCTTGAGGCGCCTAAGACCTTCAGGCCACAGCTCCCCGCTGCAACTTTGGCAATGGAAGCTTTGAACATTGCCCATTCTTGTTCAATGCCCCCAACCTCCACAGAGATGCTAGAGAAGCTCTGCTGGAGGTGTGAGTTGAAGATCTGTCAGACAGTGGGCTCCTCCAGACGTTCCCAGTTCACCCGCACTATCCGTTTGGGTTTACCAGGTCTGTCCAAAGTCCTTCCCCACCCTCTGATCCTCCTGAGTCCAAGTCCTAAAATCCATGTCCCATTATTTTGTTGTGGTTCCGTCTGAGATCTTGGAGCTCATTCCGGAGTCTCTGTGCACTCGTCCTTCTTCTACAGAGTATTAATGAAATTTCTTGTTCTTTTCATGAAATGCAGCTGTCAAAGGTGAAACAAAATGTTTTTGTTCTTATGAACTATGTTCCTCTTAAAGTCATCGCCTTATATTTTTTTGTTCTCTGACAATATTCGTGGTGTGAATCAGGCCCATGCCATCATGTGTATAAATGCTTTTCATGTAGCAACATTTTGGATAAATTTGTTTGATATTTTTATTTAGTTATTTAAAGTTGTTCTTATGGTTTTTACATTTTCTTTTTGTTGCGATGCTGTGAAGTCCACCCTCACTGGTCCAGTGTCAGAAAGCTTCTGAAAGAGCACAAAGGACGCATTCTGCTCAGCAGGGATCATAAAAACACACACACCCAGTAAAATACACAAGACTTCAGCAACGGTTTTACTCAACGTTTGCATGTAAAACATGCACAAACACATTGCACTTGCCAAAAACCTCTATGTTGATTTACTACCGTGCATCTTTCACGAATGGAAAATTTCACGTATTCTCCATTTAAGGCCCTTTTCCACTTTTCGGCTCGACTCCACTCAGTTTTTTTGCTTTTCCATTAGGTTTAGTACCTGGTACCTGGTGCTTTTTTTGGTATCTGCTCAGGTGAGGTTCCAAGCGAGCCGAGCCAATACTAAAATGTGTCATCAACAGGCTGCCGGCCACTGATTGGTGAGAAAATGTCGTCACTGGAGGATTCATGAGCACACTGTCCGACACAAGAATCAAACCTGATGTTACACAACATCAATGATGAGGTGATGGTCCAGTGGTTAAGGGGTTGGGCTTCAGACCAGAGGATCCTTGGTTCAAATCCCAGCCTGACCGGAAAATCATCGGAAAAAGGGCGCTTGTGCAAGGTCCTTAATGCCCTAATTGCTCTCGGTGTGTAGTGGACGCCTTGTATGGCAGCAGCCTGACATTGGGGTGAATGTGAGGCATTATTGTAAAGCGCTTTGAGTGTCTGATACAGATGGAAAACACTATATAAATGCAGTACATTTACAACAGTGGAAACATTTTAGCAAAAAGTACATAAGTTTATTCAAAATTCACAGTGAAACATAACCGGTGTGTAACGTGTAGGCAAATGATGACAAAGGTGTCCCATTCCGTGTCGTAACCTTTTGCAGCGGTGACTCTGACAAAAACACACACACACACACACACACACATACACACACAGAGCATACATATTTTAATTAGTGCTGTCAGGTGATTAAAAAAATAATGTAACTGATTACAGGATCTGTGATTAGTTAATTTACATGAATCATTTAATTGCATGTATATTTAAAAACAAAAAGCTCAGATCTGTGTGTGTTTGGGGCATTTAATAATCTGGTAAAAAAAGGATCTGGGTTATTTCTGTTACACATGACAGAGGTATTAAACAAGCTGTGATGTAAAATGATCTTAAATCAGGAGAACTGTAATCAGATGGGTTAAATGCAGACAAATTTCATTGTATGTATGTGTACTATAATTAAAAAGATATATTATATAGAATGTCTATAGAAACGGAATTGTGCGAGTTTGGAGACTGATTCTGCACAATATGACTCCTTTAATAATTATCTTATTAGATTTCATATTTAAATCTGTCCATTGAACATTAAAATCTGGATGAAAAACATGAATTGAACGTTTTTAATGGGTTTTAAGCCTTTTCGAGTTAAGTGATGACATTAAAACCGAACCATCATTTTGTGCATAAACGTCATTAAACACACAAACTCCCACATTTGAGATTTAATAAGTTATCAAACCAAGTTACTTTGGTATAAAAATGATTGACATCTAACACATTTATTGCTCTCAGAAACAAGTTATAGTTATTCCAACATTGTACGCTGGACTTATTATTTACAAGCTATCTAAGAAGCTAACGATCGTCGTCTCTTAGCAGTTTGTATCCTCTCGTCTTCATATTCTTGTGTGAATTCCCAAAGTCTGCTGTACTTTTCAAGCGTGTTTTGTCTCACTGCCTGCAGCTTTCTCTTAAAAACAAACAGAGCAGCAAACACACAGAATCTTAACATTGTTTATGTTTGTGTCACGTATAAATTGACGTCACAGACAGCAGTTTGCTCTGACGACCCCGGCCATGTTGAGGAGGCTCTATTTGTAATGGAAAAAGACGCGCCTGGAACCAAGCCGAGGAGAGTGGAGCCGAGTAGTGCCGGATCTGTGTCGTGGAAAAGAGCCTTTAATCCATTTACCTTCCTGAATATGCAATTTGGGCTTTGACGACCACAGTGTGCAAAACTTTGGGAGGGACATGCAGACTGGGGACATTTGCACACACAAGTGATCAAAATCAAAAGTAAATTTAGTGGGTGCTGATAGGGTTTGTGTTTCTGCACATTTTACACCTTGGTGTTAATTTAACCCTGTTAGTCCCATTGAGATCAAGATCTCTTTTACAAGGGAGACCTGGACAATTATAAAGTTTCCAATTCACCTAAACCGCATGTCTTTGGATGTGGGAGGAAGCCGGAGCACCCGGAGAAAACCCACACAGGTGGGAATCGATCCTATGACCTTCTTGCTGTGAGGCAACAGTGCTCACCACTCTTCCTGATGTCTTGTGCTTGAGAGAGTGCTGTTCCTGCAGCACAGATGGCACCGCCTCCTCACACAGAGTTTTGTGCTATTCCGCTCTGAGCACATTACTACGACTGTGTGACACTTTATTCACAAAACACACAGACGCACATCTTATTGTCTGTGTGGGACGATGCACAGCTGTCAGTGTGCATTCCACCGGAAGGATGCAGCTTAATTACTCACCAATTTGTTACATACTCTAAGGAACAATCAGAAAATGTCTAAAATCCAAGATAGTTTTTTGTTTGTTTTGAAATACCAGGGTTGTGAAATGAAAATTGTAAAATCTGAGGAAAATTCGCAGGGGGTCTGGGGGGGCGCAGGGTCTAGGGCCTTGTGGGGCCCCAGAAACCAAATTAAATTTTCATCTACTGATACATTTTCAACATCCCTGGAAGAACAAATCTCAAAATTAGTGGATATTTAAATTATCCTACATTCTTTTATTTGAACCATCAATGATCATGTTGAAATAACAGAATATGACGTGAAAGTATAGGACCTGGTATGATTTTCCTTTTAATTGTAAACTAAATTATGCATTAACTCAGAACAATTAAACTACATGAAATTTATGAAGACTGAAAAGACTGTTAAACCATTTCAAAAACCACAGCTAAAGATTGTAGAATGTTTTGAAAATCAGGGTAAAATATCAATAACATACCTTATAGTAAAAAAGCCACATATTCTTGTGTAAATTCCTGTAAATCCACTCAAAGCCACAGTCTTTTTCCCATGAAAAAAGTCTACATTAATAAAAACTCATTTACATTCTTATGTAAATTCCTGTAAATCTGAAATCCTGTTTGAACAGGTTTATTTTCCAGACAGAAAAAAATTCTTACCAGTTCGCTTTTCCCGTTTATCTTTCAGGTGTGTTCATGAAGTCAGCAACAATTCCACGGATTCTTGTCCTTATCACACTTTTTCAAACCCTCTTTCTCGCCATCTTCTCTCTGTCTGATGTCGCTCCATGACACAGACATGCTGCAAAATTCTTCTTTGAAAAACTTGAAAGTTCTAAAAGTGTGCGATGTCCACATGCTACGTTTAGCTAAGCTACGCACAGGAGCAACACAGTGTCACCGGCAGCAACCAACCAGTCCCGCTTTACGACAACTGTTGTAACAGCCAGGCTTTTATTGGCATTTTTCCTCCGCGAATCTCCGCCAATCAGAGGAAACTGATTTGTATCTGTTACACACAGTTCAGTGTCCGCGGACTTATAAAACTTGCATGATGTTGTAAAAAAAAGAACGCTTTGCGATAAGCATTTTAAAAACTCAGTAACGATCATGATTAAAGTGTACAACACTAACACCACCCCCCACCCCACCCATGATGAAATCCGCGGAATCCCTGAAATACTTGCTTGTGCGTGAACACGCTGAGTTGTGTGGCAGAGTTTATGCAGAAGGAGGCACAATTTAGTAAAATCACCCTCGAAACTGTCTCCACTTCAATGTGCAAAAGTTTGGCAAAACCACACAATCTAGCACTCGTTATCAGAAATTTTAGTAAATCCAACCCACAGTGCTCACGTGACTGCAGCCAGCTCAGGGACAAAACGTAGTCACAGCCAGAGATTGATTTAAAAACAGCACAATGCAGCTGAGATGGGGAGTCAGGAGCCACATGATAATCCAGTCTGAGTCTCACCAGAATGTCTCTGCGACAGAGAGCAGAAAACCTGCACCTCCGCTGCTCCTGGGGAGCTGCTGCTGGGCTGAGAACAAAGTGGAACACAAGCGCTCCTCCGTGCTTCTGTCAGAACCCAGTGTGTGTGTGTGTGTGTGTGTGTGTGTGTGTGTGTGTGTGTGTGTGTGTGTGTGTGTGCGCGCGCACGCCACCACACATCTGTCTCTGAGGGGTCGTGTTGTGAATTATAATTTCAAGTCTATATAAAGACACTGTCATTTTCTAAGTGAGCGGGGCTTCACTGCGGGGGGATGCTGATGTTTTTATAGACTGGGTGGGTTACAGTTGATGCTGTGGTAATTGCTGTGTCTCACACTTTAACTGCTCTTGCTTTTTCTCTTTTGGTTGACATTTCAAAATGAAAACCAACACACACGTTACAGTAACGTGTTTGTTGTTGTTGGTTTTTTGTTTTGTTTTGTTTTGTTTTTACAACCAACCAACCAGTGATGTGGTATGAAGGGTCAAAGTGATCAAACTTAATTGAAATATTGAATGTAGTAAATATGAACGCAGTAAAACATAGACTGTGATAAAAATGAAAGCAGTAAATATTGCATGTGGTTAAATCAAAAGGGTAAGACTGGACTTGATAAAAATGTAAGGTGTGAAGTACTAAACACGAAAATGAGTGATGTAAAAAACAACATCTGATTAATATTGCCCCGTTGAAAATTAGAATCGTTAAATTTGGCTGCCATTAAAATCACATTATGGTAAATATTAATCTTATAAATATTATGTCTTAAAAATATAACATTGGCTAATTTAATTCACTGCCTCAATTTTAGTACCGCTACTTTACCCACTTCAATTGTATCATTTGCTGTACTCGATTTCATGTTGAATGTTTTCATTCACTGCCTCAGTTTTAGCAGCTCCACTTTACACACTTCAATTTTATCATTCACCATGTCAACTGTGCAATTTTGCTCACTTCCGGTAGATCGGAATATGGCAGCAGCCACTGTGCCACAGCGGAAATTTGTAGTCCAGAGCCACTGCGCATGTCACTGACCGCAGGGTGGTGCCATTGGGAGTTACAGGCGAAGAGCGCCCAAATGTAAAAGCGCTTTTCTACTTCACAAAAGTAGCACTACTCGGCTTGACTCTACTAATTATTTTTTTTTTGCTTTTCCATTAGGGTTAGTACCTGGTACTGGGTGCTTTTTTTAGTACCTGCTCAGGAGCGGTTCCAAGCGAGCCGAGCCAATACTAAAATGTGACGTCAACAGGCTGCCGGCCACTGATTGGTCAGAGAATGTCGTCACTGGATGAGTCTTGAGCGCACTGACCGAGATGAGAATCAAACCCGCCATTTTTAAATAGTCACAGTGGTATTACAGAAACCGGGTTTTCTTTTGTTTCACGGCAAGGTTTTTTTTTTTTTTTTTTACTCGCGCTGGTCCGTGGATGAGTTGCGGACGTTTGTGTTTGGTGGCGGAGGAGAGAATACAGAGAGGTGGATGAAACGACCCGAAATGAGAAAATCTCCCAGTCTTTGGCAGCTCTCGGCTCACCGGACATTCCAGCAACTCAGAGAACAGCTGAAAAAGCTTAAAAGTGATTACAGGACCACAACAACCAGAGTAGGTCTTACCATAAGGGCTGGAAACGGTTCGACCGAAGGAACGCTGTTTACGGACACCGACTGACAAGCACCCGGAGGCAGGATGACCGCGACTCGGCCACGGCTTGTTGGAAGCGGCGGATGGTAAGTGTTTTTGTGACTTCCTCTGTAGTCTGCTTGAAAGCACCATTTAACATTACTGATCCCATTTGTGGGAAGCACACTTTAACGAAGATTTTGAGTCTAAACTTGTGTTAAAGTAACATCGTTGTCTCGTGTATGCAGACACAGTGAGCTAGCTGACTGCTAACTAGTGAGCTAGCTAACTCTGTGCTCTGCTTTAAACTATTAACTTCTGACAGAAAAACACCTAAAGTCAGCATGACAACAAACGTTTACATCTAATTTAGTGCCATTACTGTATTTTTTTAACATGTTGTGATTTTGTGTTTTTGTTGAAGAATCCAGTTCCATAAGCGAGGAGGGTTCGAACATCAACGTCCAGCACCACACAGCAACATGTCATCACTGGGAAGAATAATGTCTCGCATCACGTAACTTTTAGCTCCAAAATTTATTTCCCAAATACGGTGTGTGTGTGTGTGTGTGTAAATATATATATATATATATATATATATATGTATATACACACAGGTATATATACACACAGGGTGACACCCCCCCAAAAAAGAAAAGAAACCATAGAAATACGAGGTCTGTTAGAAAACTATCCAACCTTTTTATTTTTTGCAAAAACGATATGGATTTGAATCATGTGCGCTTGCATCAGCCAAACTTGAACCTTCGTGTGCATGCGTGAGTTTGCTGCATCAAATTTTTCCAGAAACTGTGAGAGACAGCCAGGTGGAAACCATTCGGAAGATTCAGACGGCTTTCAAGGACGATTCTATGGGGATCACACAGATTAAGGAGTGTTACAACCAGTTTAAAGACGGCGCACAATGGCGGAGGCGCGCCGCGCTCCGATCGGTGATCGACAAGCTGAAACGACCAGATCATTTCCAAACTGAACGCTGTGTTGATCTGGAACATCGTCTGACTACCAGAGAAATGGCAGAAGACGTGGACATCAGCACTTTTTCGGCATATTCCACTGTTACAGGAGTTTTTGTCATGAAAAGACGTGCGGAGGAATTCGTGCATCGGGACGAAGCCGCTAATGGCAGAGAACAAAAAGCAACGCGTGATGAAGCCTCACAGGACATGTTGTGGCATGTCTCAGATAGTCACACGACTGAAAAGCCACCAAAAGCCGTCTGAATCTTCCGAATGGTGCAAGAGCTGGACATGTTCCAACATGTCCTGTGAGACTAACACGGAGATGCTTTTGTCCTGCGCCATTAGCGGCTCCGTGGCGAATTCCTCTACTCCTCTTTCCATGACAAAAACTCCTGTAACAGTGGAATGTGCCGAAAAAGTGCTATGTCCACATCTTCTGCCATTTCTCTGGTAGTCAGATGATGTCCCGGATCAACACAGCGTTCACTTTGGAAATGATCTGGTCGTTTCAGCCTGTCGATCACCGCTCAGAGTGCGGCGCGCCCTCCGCCATTGTGTGCTGTCTTTAAACCGGTTGTAACACTCCTTAATCTGTGTGATCCCCATAAAATCGTCTCTGAAAGCCATCTGAATCTTCCGAATGGTGTCCACCTGGCTGTCTCTCACAGTTTCTGGAAAAATTTGATGCAGCAAAGCTCCAAATCGTGCAGACATTTTCCTCGCAATGAAAATTCGATGAGGGGGGTGGACCAGTGCTCACTCAAAGCGTGCTCACAGGCGAATGACGCAACCGACAGGCGTGAAAAAACTCACGCATGCGCACGAAGGTTCAAGCTTGGCTGATGCAATCACACATGATTCAAATCCATATAGTTTTTGCAAAAAATTAAAAGGTCGGATAGTTTTCTAACAGACCTCGTATTGTAAAAAAAAAATCCCACTAAGCTCCATCTTAGTTGCTTTGCATAAAAGACAGGTTCTTTCAAATTATGCTCCAAATGGTCTGATTTGTTGGAGCAAAATTTTGAAAAAACATAACTTTTATGCAAAGTGACCAAGATAACTGAACTTTTTATTACAGTTCTTGTTTTTTTTTTTGGTGGGGGGGGGGGGGGGGTCACTCTGTATGTATGTACAAGGTCTGTCAATAAAGTAACGGTCCTTTTTATTTTTTTCAAAAACTATATGGATTTCATTCATATGTTTTTACGTCAGACATGCTTGAACCCTCGTGTGCATGCGTGAGTTTTTCCACGCCTGTCGGTGACGTCATTCGCCTGTGAGCACTCCTTGTGGGAGGAGTCGTCCAGCCCCTCGTCGGAATTCCTTTGTCTGAAAAGTTGCTGAGAGACTGGCGCTTTGTTTGATCAAAATTTTTTCTAAACCTGTGAGACACATCGAAGTGGACACGGTTTGAAAAATTAAGCTGGTTTTCAGTGAAAATTTTAATGGCTGATGAGAGATTCTGAGGTGATACTGTCGCTTTAAGGACTTCCCACGGTGCGAGACGTCGCTCAGCGCTCTCAGGCGCCGTCGTCAGCCTGTTTCAAGCTGAAAACCTCCACATTTCAGGCTCTATTGATCCAGGACGTCGTGAGAGAACAGAGAAGTTTCAGAAGAAGTCGGTTTCAGCATTTTATCCAGATATTCCACTGTTAAAGGAGATTTTTTTAATGAAAGACGTGCGGACGGGTCCGCGCAGTGCGGCGGCACAGGAAAAACACCTCCGTGTTGATAACCATTTGTAAAATCCAGGCGGCTTTTGATGGCTTTCAGTGGAGTGAGTATATGAGAAATTGTTTAACAGCAGGACATGTTCCAACTTGTCCTTAAGGCTTCCAACATAGGTGTTTTTCCTGTGGCGGAGCGTCGCGGCGGCTGCGAGCCGACGCTGCAATCCGTCCGCACGTCTTTCATTAAAAAAATCTCCTTCATATATATATATATATATATATATATATATATATATATATATATATACGTTTAATCGGGCAATCCTTGACGTGCTGGGCGAGCTTATCCACGCGATGCATGACCGGGGTGTGTGTCCTGCACCCCCACCTCAGGACTATAGACACATGGAACTTCTATATAGTTTGTGTTGCACAGATTTATTTTTATTTTTTATTTATTTTTATTTATTTATTTATTTATTTGGTATTTGCTCTTCTTTTAGTTGCATTAAACAATTTCACTTATGTGATTGTATCATAATTTGTCATTTTGTCATTGATGTTTTGGTATGATGATGGTTCATTTCTAAGAATTTTAATTTGGGATTTACTACTCCAGAAGACACTGCACATTACACCTGGCTAAATCTTTACAAAGATGCTGGAATAATCATGTCTAAATTGAGATTTTAGCAAATGGTATTTAACATGAAAAGGTTTAGTCACTTCAGTGACAGCACCATTACATCAAGGAATTCTGGCTATACGAGGTTTAGGGTTTGATGTGAGGTAACATTTTAACACAAACTATTGTACTGTGGTGTATAATTCTGCTGGATGACTTATACCAAACCAGAAGTAATTAATTCAGATATTTTGAACAACCAGTTTTACTGTCTGTTTACTTCCATTTACATTTATGACCCCATTAAATGTAAAACTTATTTTACTACTGGATTTTGCTTAAACAGCTTTTCAAACTGTTAGCCTTTAATTTAAATCAGTAACCCTTGGTAACAAATCAAACTGATGTTACACAAAAGTGGAGACATTTTAGCAAAAAGTACAAAAGTTTATTCAAAATTCACAGTGAAACATAACCAGTGCATAACGTGTAGGCAAATGATGACAGGTGTCCCATTCCATGACATGAACTTTTTTCAGCGATGACTCTGAGAAAACCATCTGAAACACACACACACAGCATACATATTTTAATTAGTGCTATCAGGTTATTAAAAAAATAATGTAATTGATTACAGGGTTTGTGATTAGTTAATCGAAATGAATCATTTAATTGCACGTATACGTATTTAAAAAAATCTGTGTGTGTTTGGGGCAGTTAATAATCTGGTAAACAGGGTGCGGTTTATTTCTCTTACACATCAAGCAGGTATTAAGCTGTAAATTGATCTTAAATTGGGAGAAGTGTCTAACTGTAATTTGGATGGGTTAAATGCAGACAAATCTCATTGTATGTATGTGTACAATGACAATAAAAGGCTGTATTATAAAGAATGCCTATAAAAACAGAATTGTGGGAGTTTGGAAGCTGATTCTTTCTGCACAATATGATGCCTTTAATAATTATCTTATGAGATTTCATATTTAAATTTGTCCATTGAACATTAAAATCTGGATGAAAAACAAATGTTTTTAATGCGTTTTAACCTGTTCGAGTTCAGTGACAACGTTAATTAAGGGTTATTAAAACCGAATTAACATTTTGTGCATGAATGTCAGTAAACGCACAAACACACATTTGATTTTTAACAATAGTTATCAAAGCAAGTTACTTCAGTATAAAAAGTATTGACATCTAACACATTTATTGCTCTCAGAAATGCATCTTCATTTACAGACCAAGTCACTGACGTCTAAACAAAATGGAGCAAAGTGTGACAGGTGCTGTAATTAATTAATCTAAATTAACGCTTTATTTTGACAACCACAATTTTAATACTTAATAGCAACAGCCTGCAGTTATTACTTATTTATGAGCTAACGATTAGCTTACCGTCATGCTTTGTCTTCTTGTCTGCTTTTTATCTTCTCGTCTTCATATTGTTGTATGAATTCCCAAAGTCTTCTGTACTTTTCAAGCGTGTTTCATCTCGTCGCCAGAAACTTTCTCTTAAAAACTCAGAGCAGCAAAAACACGGAGTCCGCTATCGTTTATGTTTGTGTCACGTATAAAACAACGTCACTACCGTTTGCTCTGCTGACCCCGCCCATGTTGAAGAGGTAGTGGAAAAGTTGTGTAGTGGAAAAGGACGCCTGGAACCAAAACAAGTAGAGTCGAGTAGAGTCGAGCCGAGTAGTGCTACTTTTGTGAAGTAGAAAAGCGCTTTTAGATTTGGGCGCTCTTCGCCTGTGACTCCCAATGGTGCCACCCCGCGGTCAGTGAAATGCGCAGTGGCTCTGGACTATAAATGTCCGCTGTTGCACAGTGGCTGCTGCCGTATTCCGATCTACCGGAAGTGAGCAAAATTATACAATTGAAGTGTGTAAAATGGAGCTGCTAAAATTGAGGCAGTGAATGAAAACATTCAACATTAAATCAAGTACAGCAAATGATACAACTGAAGTGGGTAAAGTGGAGGTTCTAAAATCAAGGCAGTGAATTAAATTAGCCAATGTTATATTTTTAAGACATAATATTTACCATAATGTGATTTTAAAGGCATCCAAATTTAACGATTCTAATTTTCAAAGGGGCAATATTAATCAGATGTTGTTTTTTACGTCACTCATTTTCGTGTTTAGTACTTCACACATTTTTATCTTTTTAGCCGGTTTATTGTTATTAAAGCTAACTTTTTAGTTAGCGGATTAGCGGTTATCGAAGCTAACATTTTGGTTAGCTGTGCCCACCACTGGGAACCACCTTGCATCCTGGATGGCACCCACCCAGGCAGACAACCAGTCCTGTATCGAAGAATCCAGCAACTACAAAAGTTGTCAGAGATCAACAGTTTGCCCAGCTGTGCCAGACAGGTGGCTACTTTAGGCAGGTGATGTTTGGAGCAGTTCTCTGCTTGGTTGGTTGCTGACCAGGACCATCTATGGTGTGATCGATGCACAGCATCAGTACATGTTCCCAGACCTGACTTGATCTTGTGCTTTGAGCTGGATATTCTCCACAGTTTAATGGTGTGTAATTCAAGCCAGGTCCAGTCACTTCAGGAAGGCTCACGATGTTCATGATGTGAGGGTTGTACGAGTTATCCTCTGTCATTATAAATAAGGTTTTGTCCAGTTCTCACTGTTATGTTCATCTAGAAGACATAACAATTTCAGTCTGCCAATTGGAGCATTTAAACACACTTTTATAAACGAAAGAGGATTTAAACAAAACGTGGTCCGTGGTCACGTGATCACAAAATGTAATCACTGAGCCATTCCACATTAGGTCACCCCACAGAACCATGACAGCAGTCACAGTTGCTGAGCACATAGTTCATGCCCTCAAAGTCACACCCACTCTGAAGTCACCAACTGTGATGACTCCTGAAATGAAATCACATCGAGACAAGCAACAGCATCCTCTAGTGGCCACCAGCCATGTGCCATTAGCAGCAAAGTTTCACAAGCAACTTGACAGCCCTGTCTTTATTTTATGTTGTGGTCATTTCTGCATATTATTTTGTGCCAGAATTGCTCCTCATCTTTGTCAGTCAGAACCCAAACTTTCAGAGCTGAATGTGCATCACATCAAGTCAAACCAAAATATAAGATGCACATTTTTCTGTATGTAGAACTCAGTCTGTAACACAGCATTTCCCTGACTTTACCAATAGACATGAACTCAGTGTGGAAAATGTGCACATCACAGCATGTGCTGTTGCTTAACATAAATACTTTTAAATTCCAAAAATAAGCAAGATGGAGAAATAAACATGCGTTAGATGACATATCTGGATATTAATTGATGCAGGTTAGACATTGGAAATCATCAGATGGCCACAGATGGAGAACTGAACAACAACAACAAGCTCTCAGCCAGTAGTGTGTACCATGGGGACTTGTAATTTCTAAAAAATAAGCAAGCTGGATAAATAGGCATGCATTGGACAACATATTGGATGTTATTTGGCACAGTTTGGACCAAAAAAAACATAATCAGAAAACCCTCAGCTTGTGGAGTGGACCATAAAGGTTGTAAAATTCCTGACTGTTGATTCTTGGGAAAGCCCATTGATTTTTCTGTATATATTTGCACCAGGGTACAAGTTGCGGGACCTCACAGACAGTACTTACAGACACTGTCCCACTTCAATTCGACATGTACTGCATGTCATGTTATGGAGCACATATATGTTGAACTCATCTGCCATTTCACTGTTACTTTAAATAATCCGTTTTTTCTTTGGGTTTTGAATGTGCAACAACCCACAAAGCTTTTCACCTGACCGGTGTGGGAGTGTGCAGCCAAACTAAAGTCATGTTGACGGGATTCTTTTTTCAGGAAGATGGTCTCTTCACTGTCGGGTGGTGATGGATTCATCAACATCTTTTCTGTGTTTAACTTTTTTTTTGTTTGTTTGTTTGTTTTTTGTTTTTCTCCATATTTATTATTTACCCTTTTGGTCATCCCAGTGATTTTTCCTGACTGTGTTCTTCATTCCGTTGCATTTCATTAATCAAAAAGGGATTGATAAAATAGATTGAAAAATTGATGGTAGGAAACTTCTTCTGATTAAAAACAGACAAATGGTGCACAAAAATATATGGCCGTGGTCATATATTACCCCACTCAGTTGCTTGAGGGTTAAGCACACATGTGCATGCTGTGGGAGCTGGATTTGAACAGAGTGTGCAGTTTAATAAAAGCATGACATCATATTTCCTCCCTGATCATGCATCTTTCTCACAGAGGGAACATCAAAGAACTCCCACCACACATCTTCACAGACGAGAAGAGAGAGAGGGACAGAGAGACAGAAACTGAAAGAGAGGGAGAGAGACAGAAAAGGAGAGACAGAGAGACAGGGGAGAGGGAGGGACAGAGACAGACAGCACACACCAGATAAAAAAAAAAATCAAAAAGTCACAGTGCTGTGTACTCCTGCTCCCAGCCCCTAAATTAAAACAGAAAAAGAAAAAAAAAAACTTGAAATGCATGAGTCCAGAAAGCTCTAATGGGAGTCCTGATGTCCACTGCCACCGTGGTCAGGCTGGCAGCAGCTCGGCCACTTCTTGAAGCAGCTGTTCCTCTCCGCTCATCTCCAACATTGTGACATGCTCCCCTGCAGCTTGTGCAGAAACCCCACACCCACCTCCCCCAACAGTTCTGTCATTAATCTGTCACATTTGGACTCCCAGTGAGTATATTCAGAGGGTTGCACGACACCAGTGATGGCTCTGGGAGCATAGTGGGACGAGCCTTGTCACCTCACCAACTATGAACAGTTCAAAATCCAAGCTAGCAATGCCCTGCGAGTGAAGCGAGGGAAGAGCTTCACCCAGGGAATGTCGCATGAAATCAAGAGATTTCCCTCACAATTGCCATTTGGAGGCTGTCACAGCCCAGTTTGATACTACCCGAACAGTGACCTAAGGCGACAATGGAATGTCTTTAGAAGTAGGTCTCTTTGAAGGGCAACCACCCAGGTAAACATCTTCCCCATATCTGTTGCTTGTGATTTCATTCCAAAAGTCGTCTTATTTGATCATTTGATAGCATCTGGGATTTAGACCACATGAACCTTCTGGACAGCAGTGGTGACCGGTGTCACCTCCATGTGGCCTGTTTCTTGCTGAACTGTATCCTGAGTAAGTTGTGTCATACTGGAAGGACTTTGTGCCAGTGAACATTTCACATGGCTGTGGTAGATACATGATTAGTTTCAAGAGGTTGAGAAGGACCAGTTGTCTACCAATGTAGTGGTCATCAAGGACCTTTGGCGGTTTTATAGCATTGTGGATGTGGCAATGTGTGAAACCACTGTATGCTTCCAGACCTGACATGACTCAGGAGCAGTATTCAGATCAGGAACATATTTATTTGTATCCACATGCAAAATATAAAAACAGTTGATCCCATTGATGAGAACTTTCTACATGAGGTAGAGTATTCTGCTTCAACATCAAGTATTTTCTGATTTCTTTTGCAATCTTTTTTTAATCTACGGAATGATTGTTTTCCAAGTATTCCCTTGAATGAACCCTGAGTGTTAATGTTTCATTGAATTATCAGCTGTTTTAAAATAATACACCTTAAAAATGTCATTTTGAATGTGGTTTTGAAGCCCATCAGAGACTGACCATTCTGCTGGGTTTCTTGTCTTCCTCAGGAATTTACGGGCCAGATGAAGGCTGGGCATCAGCCTATCCAGAATGCAGAGAGAAAAACCAATCCCCAATCAACATTGTGGACCAGGATACCAAAATATCCACACAGTATCAGGAGCTAACACTGGAGGGATTTGCCAGGGAATCCTCAAATAAAACATCAATGAAAAACACTGGAAAAACAGGTACAGTACAAACTGCATGATGCACGCTGTGGTAAGGAAAAACTCCCTCTGATGATACTGAGGAAGAAACCGAAAGCTTGGTCATACTAATAAAAAACATTTTTAACAATACAGAGGAACATCAAATTTGTGAGAGTTATTAAGTCCACACAGATGTCCAGGACAGCACCAGTTGGTTGGGGGGGGGGGGGGGGGAGTTGGGTCTTCAGATATCCACTTTTCAAACATAGTCATTTTGCAGCTGCTGCACTCGACCTTCATCTGCGCTCATGAGTGTAGCTGCACAGGTGTGAGCCCCACAGGCAGAGGTCGTCCACACCGACAGTGGGGCCCCTACTTGAAGACCACAGCATGCAGCACCCACCTCAAGTCTTCCACCTGACAGTCCATCTAGGCACTTCAGTTCAGATCCATCCATTGTTCATACCTCGGATAGAGAAAAAGAGCAGAATCACTCTCACTAATCCTCAACCGCTTTTCCGGGTTTGGGTCACAGGAAGAACAGAATCAGCCAGCCAGAAAAACTACACCAAGAGTATAATTCATCAGCAGTAAATTAGCAGGAAAACACAAGAATTACTAAGGTGATCACCGGCCGCCAGCCCTAAGCTTCACACACAGACTCACAGAATTTAGATAAATTTGAGGCTGAGACCTGTTCTGTTGCTCATATAATGACTTTAAAAAGACAGGAACCATATTACCATACTATGCCAGTATGGTAGCCAAGAGGGAGAATAGATGTGTCTTAAGTCTGGACTTGAAAGTCTCTACAGAATCTGACTGTTTTATTGATGCAGGGAGATCATTCCACAGATCTCTAATGTGTAAATCAAAGGACAATGCAGGATCAAAAATTACCCCAAGGTTCCTCACTTTGTCAGTGTGATGTATGACACACATATTTAGGTTAAGCATTAATTGACCAAACTGATGCCAATGTCTCACTGGACCAAGAACCACAATTTCAGTCTTGTTCGAGTTTAAAAATAAGAAACCACTGGACATCCAGCTTTTCATTAACGCAAGACAATCCTGTAAGGATTTTATGTAGATGAGATAATCAGCAGTTATCGGTATGTAGAACTGATTATGATTAGCATAGCAATGAAATGTAATCCCAAAATGCCACGATACGTGCCCAAAGGATGCTATCTAAAGGGAGAAGAGCATTTCCAACCCAGTCAGCCACAGTGGGCCACAGGTCCTTAAACGGTTTTGTTGGTATGGGATAAAATACACAGGTTGTACATTTACCTGGTTACCTTCCGCAACTGCAATGTAACAAATTTCCAATTTTACTAATGTGCCTGGGTGGCTTAGTGGTCAGCACTCAGTGACAGACCCTTACCTCTCACACTATGACTTGAAGGTTAGGCTCCAGCTCCCTTGTAACACACAACACTTTATTGCGGTAAAAATATTACAATACTGAGACACTGTTGTGTTAAAGGAAGCATCTGTGTTTGCCACATGAGTGACGGCAGAGGGGACAGAAACACACTCACCCATCCTCACTCACACACACACACACACTCACACACACACACACACACACAAGTAACGGCAGAGGGGACAGACACACGCTCACCCATCCTCACTCACACACACACACACACACACACATGAGTAACGGCAGAGGGGACAGAGACACGCTCACCCATCCTCACTCACACACACACACACTCACACACACACACAAGTAACGGCAGAGGGGACAGACACACGCTCACCCATCCTCACTCACTCACACACACACACACTCACACACACACACACACACATGAGTAACGGCAGAGGGGACAGAGACACGCTCACCCATCCTCACACACACACACACACGAGTAACAGCAGAGGGGACAGAGACACGCTCACCCATCCTCACTAACACACACTCACACACACACACACACACACACACACATGAGTAACGGCAGAGGGGACAGAGACACGCTCACCCATCCTCACTCACACACACACACACACACACACACACACGAGTAACGGCAGAGGGGACAGAGACACGTTCACCCATCCTCACTCACACACACACACAAACACGCACACACATGAGTAACGGCAGAGGGGACAGAGACACGCTCACTCATCCTCACTCACACACACACACACACACACACACACATGAGTAACGGCAGAGGGGACAGAGACACGCTCACCCATCCTCACTCACACACACACACACACACACACACACAC
>NW_022986374.1:30000-59303 GCF_902500255.1 Thalassophryne amazonica | reverse complement strand
AATCTGGTTTTATGTCTGGTAGATACATATGTAATTGGAATTGATTGATTATCATGATTATATACTGGATGACAGTTTTCTTCTCTTTGTTGATTTTTATAAAGCATTTGATACCATAAGCCATAAATTTGTTTTCAACAATTTGGATTTGGGAATTATTTTCTGAAAGTCATCACCACTGTGTATAAGGGTTGTAAAAGATGTGAGATTCATCTGGGAATCAGACAGGGTTGCCCATTCCTGTTTCTTCTTGTTACACACATTATGGCCGTGCATCATAAAAGTGGAGCATTTCAAGGTATTCAAGCCTTAGATAAAGATCCTTTTCCTCCCAGGCAAAATTTGATTTTTTTTTCTATTTTTTTTTTTTTTTTTAACACATTTTACAAACTTCCTGTCTTGACAGTAGCAAGGCTCCCATTTTGACTTAAATGTGAATTGGTCAGTAATTCATGTACATACAGTTTGTCCACAGTAGGTTCTGTGATGAATGATATGTGCACAACTGAATCATTAGTCTTATCAGACGGTTTCACCGTGCAGCAAAGTCCAGAAGAGTTGGGAGGGAGAGGATTAAATTATTCCAGTTTGCTGATGATTCTGGATTGTTCATATCTAATAGGTATGAGGTGAGTAAGGTAGTTGCTTGTATCCAGGACTTCTCTGTTTCAGGGCTGAAAATAAATCTGAATAAAACTGTCTCATTCCCTCTCAAAGATTCCAACCTGTCATAAATTAATGCTACACCTGTCCAAGAGAAAGGTACATATTTGGGAGTGATTATTGAAGAAAAAAAAAAATCAAAGCTTACACAGCTTTTCCAAATTTTGTCCTGTAATTGAACAAATAACCAAAACATTTAACATGTAGTTAATGAGAGATCTGTCCTTTAATGGTAGAGTTTTGTTGTTGAAGGCCGAAGGGATCTCCAGATCTGTTTATGTATCTGTATCATTGGAAATACCTACAAAGATATCTAAAAAGTTAAACAAAATGTATTTAAAATACTTTATGTAATGCTAAAAAAAAAAACAAAGTGGTTTGGAAGTTTTAAATTTTGAAATGTTAAATATCTCTTTCAAAGTAAATGGAAAAGATACTATTTGGAATACCTTCCCAAAATATGTTTTTAATCTGGTGGGTGGGGCTAAATTCTTATCTAAATTTGATTCCAAAATTAAAGCGCTCCCAGTAAAATTGTCCAGTTTTCATAAGGAAGCTCTACTATCATGGAAACTTATATACAAGCATAACTTCTCTCCAACTAATTATTATATATGGAATAATGGGAATCGTCTTTCTCAAAATCAAAATTTAATCTCCTTGTAACTCCTAAAGAATATGCAGTAATCTTTGATGCTTTACCAAGAGGTGTGCTGCAACTTTTTTAAGGCCCAGTTGCTGACGCTCAGATGAGTGACCCACTCAACAGCAGCATACTGGTTGCTGAAGCTGATATCACCAAAAAAGAGATGCTCCAAGAAATTGATAAGAACATTTT
The DNA here is from genome assembly GCF_902500255.1 of Thalassophryne amazonica. Classification (NCBI taxonomy): domain Eukaryota; kingdom Metazoa; phylum Chordata; class Actinopteri; order Batrachoidiformes; family Batrachoididae; genus Thalassophryne; species Thalassophryne amazonica. Next base: position 57,802 of record NW_022986374.1, on the reverse strand, counting down.
TGCAGAAGGTAACTCTGCCTGTGAGATTCTGTTGGTCTTCTTATATGGGGAAATTAATTGGATTAAGTCTGGGGTCCCCTGCTAGAGCTGTTGCCCCCACGACCTGATCCCGGATAAGCGGTTGAAGATGAGTTAGTGCGGGAAATTTTGTTTGAGCAATAAAGTTAAAGAAGTCTCTTTCAAAATCCTGCATGAAGTTTACCCTGTTAAAAAGACACTGGAGAGGTTTAATCTTAACACTGAGTTCTCCTGAACCTTCTGTGAGCTTCACATTGAAACAATATGACATTTGTTTTGTCAATATGTACATATGCCAGAATGTTTTGGACACTACATAAGGAAGAAAACTGGACAAATAATTCATTTGAAAGAGAGGGACATTATATTATGTTTTGAAGACAAGGACAGGGAGGGTGAAGGTCAAGTGGTTAAAGCATTGGGCTTGAGACCAGAAGATCCTCAGTTCAAATCCCAGCGTGACTGAAAATCACTAAGGGCCCTTGGACAAGGTCCTTAATCCCCTAGTTGCTCCCGGTGTGTCGTGAGCACCTTGTATGGCAGCACCCTCACATCGGGTTGAATGTGAGACATTATTTGCAAAGCGCTTTGAGCGTCTGATGCAGATGGAAAAGCTCGATATAAATGCAGTCCATTTAACATTAGCAATTTTCAGCCAATCTTCAAACTGTCCTTTGAAAATTCTGGAATTATTTGTTAATAATGAGCTTTACAGTGGGGCAAATAAGCATTTGATCCACTGTCGTTTTATCGTAGGGACACTTCAACTGTGAGAGAATCTAAAAAAAAAATTCAGAAAATCACATAGTATGATTTTTAAAAAGTTCATTTGTATTTTATTGAATTAAATAAGTATTTAATCCACTAGGAAAACAGATCTTAACATTTGGTACAGAAATATTTGTTTGCCATTACAAAGATCAAACATATCCTGTAGTTCCCAAGTTTGCACACTGCAGCAGGGATTTTGGTCCATTCTTCCATACAGATCTTCTCCAGATCTTTCAGGTTTGGAGTTTCAGCTCCCTCCAAAGATTTTGTATTGAGTTCAGGTCTGCAGACTGGCTCGGCCACTCCAGGACCTTGAAATGCTTCTTACGGAGCCCCTCCTGAGTTGCCCTGGCTGTGTGTTTGGGGTCATTGTCATGCTGGAAGACCCAGCCACGACCCATCTTCAATGCTCTTAGTGAGGGAAGGAGGTTGTTTGCCAAAATCTCATGATAAATGACCCCATCCATCCTCCCTTCAATACGGTGCAGTCGTCCTGTCCCCTTTGTAGAAATGCACCCCCAAAACTGATGTTTCCACCCCCATGCTTCACTGTTGGGACGGTGTTCTTTGGGTTGTTGGATCAAATACTTATTTGCCTCACTGTATGGTGCCATATGCTCTGAGAAAATAAGTCAAAAACGGGGTCAAAAGTTAAAGTTACTCAAATTTGGATAAAAAAAGTGATGGAAATTGCTGGTTGAGCAAAAACATTTACTACATGGAATTGATTTGAATGTGTGGAATGTTTGGTTCCAAAGTAAAGGTCAAACAAGGTCAACATCCATTGGATTCTATGACATGTGACCCTGTGACCCTGTGACCCTGTGACGTGATAACTGAGCGTGACAGATGGTCCAAACTATTCATTTGTAAAATCCTGTTAACTAAACAAATAATATTCATCCATTTTACCAAAATTGGAGCAACTTTAACTTTTGACCCTGTACAAACTGAAACTGACCTTTGTCACTATTTTTGCAGTTTTTACCCAATAACTCCATAACGTTCAGTCATAGATCATCCAAACTATACCTTCTTGGGACATTTATTATCAGACAAATATTGTGGTCTACTTTTTAATATGACTGAAGTATTTTTCAATGGGATGCAAATGTTTTGCTGCTGGCCCTTTAGTTGCCGTACAGCTCAGGGTGGGACTCTTCTTCGTTGTGGGCCAACATGTAATGTGGCATTTGCTGGTCCACGGTCAACGTGTGCCACTGCAAACAGACAAAAACACACCGTCTGTCAGCACACACACGGCTCTTCAGTGATGAAGCTGTGAATGTCGCACACATCAACACTCACCTTCTCTCCCACAATCCTGTTCACGAGGGAACCGTTGGTGATGTTGTACTTCAGCTCCACGTTCTTCCGCTACTCCTGTGCAGAAAATACGGAAGGCGTTGGGAGGCCTTTTCTTCACCTGCTTCTTTTGGAGATGGGACTTCACCTTTCTCTTCTTGGTCTCCCTGTTGGAATGCAAAAATAAATAAATAAATAAAAAATACATTTTCAGGCCTTCACATGAAGCATTTTGTGTTTAATGTTGGGTCCAGTGGAATTCCCAAGAAAAGTTTGAAAAACTGTTTTAAAATGAAGCCATTTCCTGCATTCTGGCCTCTAAATGCCACCTGAAGATGGACGTCATTTTTAGAAATATTAACTTTACTAATCCTTCTCTTTTCTGTCCTGCAACCAGCCACAGGATCACACACTTTACTTTTTCCATATTCTGATGCAGATCTGGTGCTTTGGCTGTTGAGCACAATTAGTTCAGTCACATTTAATTGCGTCTTTTCTGCTTCTTATTTTAATGAGCCCATGTATGAACATCCCGTTTGACCTTCCCAAGGTCACAAGTTCCAACTGGTCAGAATTTCATCAGTTTTATGTTGGACCTGTGGAGGTCACGACTTTCTTTCTTTCCCGATGTGAACGTCTGAATGTGAATGTCAATATATTGTCTTTCGGATGAACGCACCTTTATTCTCATCTTATTTTGAATTTTTTATGCTTGATATTTATCAGCGGCACAGTGGCTTAGTGGTTAGCACTGTTGCCTCACAGCGAGAAGGTTGTGGGTTCAGTTCCCGTGGCCTTTCTGTGTGGAGTTTGCATGTTCTCCCCGTGTTTGCGTGGGTTTCCTCCAGGTGCTCCAGTTTCCTCCCACATCCAAAGACATACGGGTTAGGTGGATTGGAATCTTTAAATTGTCCTTAGGTGTGCGTGTGGGTGTGTCTGTGTTTGTTTGTCTGTTTGAGGCCCTGCGACAGACTGGCGTCCTGTCCTGGGTGTACCCCGCCTCACGCCCTATGACTGCTGGGATAGGCTCCAGCCCCCTGCGACCCTTAATTGGACTAAGCGGTAGAAGATGGATGGATGGATGGATGGATATTTATCAGCTTTGTTCTTCATCTTTTCTCACCTGTTTGTAGGTGGTTTGCCTTTAAAGGACATATCACATGTTTTTAATGTCCCAGTTAGTAAGACAATATAAAAGTACTCATGATTGTAAGTCTCTCCGCACACATGCACTAATAATTAGTGATTGCTGATGTTTTTTATTCCTCTCACTGGGCCTCATGTATCAAAGTTGCACACTTGTGGCGTAAATTTATGGTGTAAATTTGAAATACACCAAAGTTGCCATGACATGTATCAAGCAGTGTGCACCTGCCCATTTCCGGCGTACGCCTGACGTGACCTTGATAAATGCGGCGGGTGAAAACAATCGTAATTATAATAAACATGCCCATAAATATTCAAATTCCGCTTCAGACACACCCTCATTTTACGACATGGAAGCCAGGAAGATGGCAAAGAAAAAGAACTCCACCAATCACGACGCGTGCCAATAGAGCGTCAAAAGCGGCCGTCGTATTAATTGTTTTTTTAGTACAATCAAAAAAGTGTTACAGTGGTCCCTCGTTTATCGTGGGAGTTACGTTCTAAAAATAGCTCGTAATACGCGAAACTGCGACGTAGTCAGCGTTATTTTTTACAATTATTATAGACGTTTCAAAGCTGTAAAACCACTTTATACACATTCTCAATTAGGCATGAACATTTTCTCACTTTTCTCTCATGTGTAAACACTCTTAAAGTTCAAACCTTAGTAGAAAAATAAGACCAAACTGTTTTCAGGCCCAAACATTTGTTTGAGAAATAAAAATAGAACGTTTTCCTATAAATAATTATGATGGCTTTTAGAACTAACTAATTTAATTTTAACGATCAACGTACAAGGTTAGACACATAAGAAATTATTAATAGTGACTGACCAGTATTTCATAGATCACGCCTCTGCGTCCTGACGCCAAGCCTTTTTCCACTCACACCTGGCTGCAGGTGTCTGTTTCCAAGTGACAAACACAGTTAGGAGTAGTTGTTGGTGCTCTTTTTTCTTCTGGGCGAGAAGATTCTTATAAACAGACACGCAGAACACAGAACACTGTAAAAAAAAGGCATGCAAAATTGGACTAAAAACTCAGCGAAACGGCGAGGCTGCGAAAGGTGAACCGCGTTATAGCGAGGGACCACTGTATTCTCTTTTCACATGTCAATAATTCTTGACGTGGATATTTGCTCGCTCAGTTAATAAGACACCCCTAATTTTTCAGATTTCTTTATTCTTAAAATGTATTTCTTTATTTATTTTATTGTGACAAACGAATGGAGACGACAAAACCTGATTGCAGCACGGGCGAAGGGAATGACAACACTACAGTTGTAATTATTAATTTCATTGTCTAAAACGATCACACCACATAAAGTTAAGCTCAGCGCTGCTCTGGCTCCAGGCTCGAAGTCTGGAGAAAAAGACAAGCAGCGCTTTCTTTGCAGTCAGTGCTGTGGCCACGGATCGTGCTCGATAGACCAGCAATCCCGCAAAAGCGGGATTTGTATTGATTATTATGTAGTATAATCAATAATGTGTTATTTATGTAACATATGCATTGATTTGTATAATGGCACTGTTTATCATGTTGATCATTTTCATTTTTATGTGGATTCCAGCGCTGGTTCATTTTGGTGTATAATTTACTCCACCTCTCGACTTGGTGTATATTTTCAGCGCAGCGTACGCCAACGACCACATTGATAAATGCCAAGTAGCGCAGCCGTTTTGGCGTACACCCCATATACGCTCAAATATCGCCGTACGCACGTTGATACATGAGGCCCACTCTGAGCGTTAATAGATACATTTCCAGAAAACATCTCACTAATTCTCTGCATTTTTTGGTGTGTGACACACATTTTAAAATGAGCAAAAACATCCCGATGACTGACAGACAGAGGGGAAACAAACCTGCTCCATCCGAAAAAGAACTTCTGAGTTTTCATTCAAAAGTGATGGCTCAGATTTACAGAGGATTGACAGACAGGAGATGGCACACTTCATCCCGAAACTCTTAGCTTTTTCAGAGTGTCAGATTTTGGAACCGAAAGTGTGGTGATGTGCTGTTTGTGTGGATGCTGGTTTACTGAAGCTGTGTACATGGTGCTGTTTTTACAGACTGCCTGGACACTGAGATGGATTTGATACACTGGAAAAAGTCAGAATACATTATTTGCAGGATTTAATGGACTTTATTTAACGTGCCACAATCATGAGAGAACTAAAGGCGGAGCTGCAGCTGGCGATCTTGGATGCGTGAGTGTGTGTGGGCGGCTTTTTTGATCATGCGGAATTTACATTTGGAAAACAATCTAACACGAGGTGAATCTGGCATGTTCAGGAATTTCCCTCTTTTGCGTTTTTTGTTTTTTTTTTGTCAGTGAAGCTGGCAAACTTTTTTTTTCTTTTTTTTTTACTTTGAGACAGTGTGAATTTGGAGCTGGAATGTGTGTGTGCTGAGAGGAGCAGCTCGGCTGTTTTACTGCCACTGTGAACATGAATAATATTTATAATATAATAATATTTAATAATATAATATTTTTTCACCAGCAGTAGATGTATTTTTTTTTTATTTTATTGATCACTACACTCATAATTATTCATGCACAAAGCTGAGCCTCGAGCAGAGTTTGTTATTGACAGGCTGCGTTTATGGTTCATGGTCACAGATGCACTAAACCTTCTCACATCTGCTGCATTTACCGTGGCTGCATCAAAATGAACAGTTTTCAATTAAAAACAAGTCATCATAACACTGTTGTGTGTGGGCCGCCAGAAGAGGAGGTACTGCTGGCCCACCACCAGAGGGCGCCCTGCCTGAAGTGCGGGCTTCAGGCACGAGAGGGCGCTGCCGCCACGGACACAGCCGGGAGTGACAGCTGTCACTCATTATCTCTTGACAGCTGTCACCCATCTACTCAACATCATCTCACTCCATAAAGACCAGACGTCATCTCCACCTCGTTGCCGAGATATCGTACTTCATTGGAGGTAATATACTCAGCCGTTTGTGTTTTACACATCAATCTGTATATTGTGAGTCTTTGCAGGAGTACCTGTTATCCTCTGTCTGCGGGAGCTGATTGAGTGCTGGACTGCACTCTTTTCCCCTGAGGAATCACTGCGGTACTCTGCAGCATATTGAGTGAGAGGTGGAGGTGGCATTCCCACCGTTGTTGTTACTGGGTGTACACACACCCACACTTGACTGTCTTTGTTCTCGCCAGCAGTACCAGATCCGACAGTCGGGGACGGTGATCACCTGGGAATTTGGGACTTGGCGGCTCCAGTATTCACCAGGTTCGGTGGCGGCGGAAATCGTGTGGTTCCGGCTCTTCTCAGGACAGACGTCTTCTATCCTCGAGCCTGCCCACACGTCACCTTTGTGGATTGACTGTAATCATATTCTGAGATTGTCTGTATGTTCGTTGTGCTCCTTCACAACATTAAATTGTTAATTTTTGGCTCATCTATTGACCGTTCATTTGCGCCCCCTGTTGTGGGTCCGTGTCACTACACTTCCACAACAGGATATCTCGGCCAGCGTCATGGACTCCGAGGGGCGTCACCCGGCTGTTGAACGACCAATGGGAGAGCAGGGAGCGCAGGCGTCTGCAGGAGGCGTGATTGGTGAGCTGCAGCACATTCTCACCGCCTTTACGGCTCGGTTGGATCAAATGACCGAGCAAAACATCCTCCTGAACCGCAGGGTGGAGGCTCTCTCCGCGCAGGTGGCGGCGAGCGCTCAGGGCGCTGCTGCAGCTCCTCCTCCTGCCGACCCTGTGCAGGATATGAACGTTCCAGTGGTGGTTCAACAACCCCTCCCACCATCCCCTGAAGCATACATAAGCCCTCCTGAGCCGTACGGAGGTTGTGTGGAGACGTGCGCGGACTTTCTCATGCAGTGTTCGCTCCTGCTACGTCACCTCTCGGAAACACAATCAATCAACTTTTTTCTTATATAGCGCCAAATCACAACAAACAGTTGCCCCAAGGCGCTCCATATTGTAAGGCAAGGCCATACAATAATTATGAAAAACCCCAACGGTCAAAACGACCCCCTATGAGCAAGCACTTGGCCACAGTGGGAAGGAAAAACTCCCTTTTAACAGGAAGAAACCTCCAGCAGAACCAGGCTCAGGGAGGGGCAGTCTTCTGCTGAGACTGGTTGGGGCTGAGGGGAAAAAAAACCAGGAAAAAGACATGCCGTGAAGGGGGGCAGAGATCGATCACTAATGATTAAATGCAGAGTGATGCATACGGAGCAAAAAGAGAAAGAAACAGTGCATCATGGGAACCCCCCCACAATCTACGTCTAAAGCAGCATAACCAAGGGATGGTCCAGGGTCACCCGATCCAGCCCTAACTATAAGCCTTAGCGAAAAGGAAAGTTTTACGCCTAATCTTAAAAGTAGAGAGGGTATCTGTCTCCCTGATCTGAATTGGGAGCTGGTTCCACAGGAGAGGAGCCTGAAAGCTGAAGGCTCTGCCTCCCATTCTACTCTTACAAACCCTAGAAACTACAAGTAAGCCCGCAGTCTGAGAGCGAAGCGCTCTAATGGGGTAATATGGTACTACGAGGTCCCTAAGATAAGATGGGACCTGATTATTCAAAACCTTATAAGTAAGAAGAAGAATTTTAAATTCTATTCTAGAATTAACAGGAAGCCAATGAAGAGAGGCCAACACGGGTGAGATATGCTCTCTCCTGCTAGTCCCCGTCAGTACTCTAGCTGCAGCATTCTGAACCAACTGAAGGCTTTTTAGGGAACTTTTAGGACAACCTGATAATAATGAATTACAATAGTCCAGCCTAGAGGAAATAAATGCATGAATTAGTTTTTCAGCATCACTCTGAGACAAGACCTTTCTGATTTTAGAGATATTGCGTAAATGCAAAAAGGCAGTCCTACATATTTGTTTAATATGCGCTTTGAATGACATATTCTGATCAAAAATGACTCCAAGATTTCTCACAGTATTACTAGAGATCAGGGAAATGCCATCCACAGTAAGGATCTGGTTAGACACCATGCTTCTAAGATTTGTGGGGCCAAGTACAATAACTTCAGTTTTATCTGAGTTTAAAAGCAGGAAATTAGAGGTCATCCATGTCTTTATGTCTGTAAGACAATCCTGCAGTTTAGCTAATTGGTGTGTATCCTCTGGCTTCATGGATAGATAAAGCTGGGTATCATCTGCGTAACAATGAAAATTTAAGCAATACCGTCTAATAATACTGCCTAAGGGAAGCATGTATAAAGTGAATAAAATTGGTCCTAGCACAGAACCTTGTGGAACTCCATAATTAACTTTAGTCTGTGAAGAAGATTCCCCATTTACATGAACAAACTGTAATCTATTAGACAAATATGATTCAAACCACCGCAGCGCAGTGCCTTTAATACCTATGACATGAAACACACAAGTACTCACGAGTACTTTGTTTTGGAAGTTTCCGCAGCTGTTTGCTGCGAATGCCATATACTTTGAAACCAGTCACGGAAGTGCACAGCATAATCCCGCTGGATCATTGGATGGCCACTAGCAGCCAAAATCTAAATTGGTATGATTTCGGTGTGGCATGTCCTTTAAGTTCACCACCATGGTGCTCGTCCCCAAGAGAGACACTGTCACCTGCTTAAATGACTATGGTCCCATAGCACTCACTCCAATCATAATGAAGTGCTTTGAAAGGATAGTCATGATCCACATTAAAAAGACCATCCCAGAGACGTAAACCCCCTACAGTTTGCATATCGCCAGAACCGATCCACTGATGATACAGTTAACACTGCTGTCCATACAGCCCTCACGCACTTAGAGGGCAGGGCCACATATGTCAGGATGCTGTTCATCGACTACAGCTCAGCATTCAACACCATCATCCCGCGCAAACTCACAGATAAGCTCCTCACACTCAGACTGACACCCTCCGTCTGTAACTGGGTGCTGAATTTTCTAACAGGCAGACCCCAGTCCCTTAAAGTTCATAACCGCACATCTAGCATGATAAGAACTGTGAGCACAGGGACTCCCCAGGGCTGTGTGCTGAGCTCCCTACTCTACACACTCATCATGTGTGACTGTGGAGCCTCCCAGAACAACACGAGCATCATTAAATTTGCGGATGACACTACAGTCATCAGTCTGATCAGTGGTGGGACGAGACAGCATACAGAAGAGAGGTGGCAGACCTGGTCGCCTGGTATCATGACAATAATCTTTACCTCAGTGCAGAAAAGACCAAAGAGATGGTGACTGCTCATTTCAAGTCAAACTTTTGTTGGACTGTCAGTAAAACAGGTGGCTCTAGAAGTTAGTTTGATATAAACTATAAATCTGAGTGACGATATGTGAATTTAAATGATGGTGATGTCAGCAGAGTCGACATTGTAAACATGGTAACACTGAAAGCAGAAATTTTTGGGCTTCAAAACAGTTCTACCGGGTGTCTGTAGAAAACTTGTGAGTGACATCACGCTGGGTTTGTCCAGGATCTACACAGTCTGTGGTTTTAACAGCAGGATTTTTTGTTGGACGCTTGGTGGACATGTTTGATGGACAAGCTTTTGAAGTATGTTATTTTGTTTTATTGCGAAGTGTTAAAGGAAGTGATGTGTCTGTATAGAACCGCTCTTTTCGTTGTTTTAGCTTGACGTGAGTGAAAACCGGGAAGGCTGTGCTCCACGAGAGACGCACGTAGAAGTCAACATGTGCACCGCTGTTTGAAGAAATTAACAAGTTTCTTGATCATAAACCCAATGGTTGGCAGTGGACACTTGTTTTATGCTTTTTGGACTACCTATGGACATTTTCAGCTCGAGGTCTGTCCTGCAGGAAGGTGTTTATGGGACTTTGACGCGGTTTAGCACAGGAATGTTTACCATTCGCTGGTTAAGTGAATGTATAGCATGAGGACTAGTTCAGCTAACTCATCTTGCTGCCGAGACTACCTGTTGGGTGTCCTGTTTTCAAACCGACGAAAACCATGTTGCGCTTCTTGACGGCATCAAATCCGCACCGTAAGTTACCTCATAAACATCTGGCAACCCAGCAGCAGTGACTTGGAGGTGGAGTTTCAACCTTCTTACTGAGGTAGGCCTACTTCTGTTGTGGTCATTTACGTGTCCTGTCGAAAATTGTGTAAGAAAATAGCTGTATTTTTGTGCGTTTGACTCGTGTACGATCATTTTCAGCCTTTGGCGCGGTACTTCGACATTTCCAATCTGGCAACACAGCACCAGTTAGCAGTAGTGTTAGCATGCTGCTTGATGCTGGAGTTCTTTTCTTGATTTTTTTTTTTCTTTTTCAAAACAAGCTGCATTTATGTATTAAACAGCGTGAAGTTTATGCTTTATCTTTTGTGGCTCCAAGGAAAAATTATTTGTTAAAAAAAAAAAAAAAAAGTGTTGTTTGGGCGCAGGGGCGGACCCAGACTTTTTTCCTTGGGGTGGCCAGAGCATGGAACTAGAGACCTGGAATGGATGTCACGTGACTAGCGGCATGCCACACGGCGGTTATTACTCAGGGTCGAGAGAGCGCCTTGAGCCTGATAAACAGAAGCGAAATGAGGGGAAAAAAGGCAGCCAAGTGCTTCACCATCAACTGTACCAACTACAAAAACAAATTCTCCAATACTAAAATGAACTGTACAATAGCCTTAATGTAATTATGTAAAACAAATGTCTATTTTAAAGTCGTTATGTTGCAATTTAATATTGATATACTGAGACTGTAACTCAACTCCATAAGTTCTTTTCATTAAGCTGCGTTCACATGCATACAAATACAGAAACAAAAATGTTTAAGTGTGTGTGTGTGTGTGTGTATATATATATATATATATATATATATATATATATATATATATATATATATATACACGGGTCATAACAGAGTGGGAAGATGACATGAAAAAGTGGCCTTCGATTATGTATGTGGATATTTTTAACTACTTTGTGTTGTCACTCAACACAAAGTGCAGCAGCATGAAGCTCGCATAAAAGCACCGAAGCCTATCAGTATCTCCTTGAATCAAGTTAAAATACTACCTGACAAGTAGTACCGCTGTAATGCCAAGATTATGTAATGTTAACATACGTATGGTGTTATTTCATGCAGTGCTTGGTTGTATCATACTCCAGAAAATGAGTAAATTAGATAGCAGCTAATGCTACAAACACAGCTTACCCGTTTGTCTCCCTAGCATCCACCGTGGCTTCTTCAAGGGAGCATTTTAGTCCAACCATTTCTCTGTGTACAGATCCAGTGATGTGGGTTTTTTTCTCCATAAAATGAAAAGAACAGACATAGGGACGTTTGGGTGGATTTTTCAAATTCAGCGCCTTTAGCTAGCACCGGCGATCCTCGTCTTTCTGTGGAAGAGGGAACAAGTTAAATGCTCGTCCACAGCACTCAGATCTCTCTTTTCCATGTTCAAAACATCGTTATGAAAGCGATAGTTTCCTCTTCTTCCAGTTGTTGTGGCACTCATGAACAGAGCAATTAATGCTGCTCATGTTTGGACACTTCCAGCGTACCGTGGCAGTGGCAAACCGGAAGTTGCTTGCCAAAATGAAGCCGCCCGCCCTGACTTCCTGGATAAGGTGAATAAGCCTTTTCACATTATCGCTTGGTTCCGGGTCTGACGCGCGAGGTCAAAGAGCAAGAGGTGTAAACTGCAGCCTGGAGGCATCATGACTATGTGGGCAGTAGGGCTGCACACACAGGGCAGCCCTACTGCCCACACAGTCAGGGCTGGATTAATTGAGTAATTCAAATAATTCGATTACAAAAAATGTTTGAGCCAAATTCTTTCCCTCGAAGCTTCGTTTAAAGCTGTAGTACATATGCCAGGCCTGTAGGTGGCACTCTAATGCTCCCCAAAAAAAAACGAGAAGAAGACCATAGAGCATGCCCATAACTAATGTAAGCGCTAATCAATGTAACAGGCGATGCTACAAGTTTATAAAGCCACAAAGTCAAATAAAGCCTTTTAAGAGAAAGGGTCTGTGCTGATCGTCTGAAATGGACTTAATATACATTTAAAGTGAAGCAGTGTGTTTACATATATATTAGGGGTGGGCAAACAAAAAATCTTAATCGCATTAACTCAATGACTTTCTGTGATTAATCATGATTAATCGCATGGTATATGTGAAACCCAAAAATGAATTCAAAAGCCGCTTAAAAGCACAGTTTTATTTGAAAATGTAAATGAACATTGCATAAATTTGAAAATGTAAATTTCAACTGAAACACACTAATGAAATCAAATATAAAACCACTAGCAGGTCATTTGTTATCCTGTTTCATATCAAAATAACAATATTCATGTCCATGACTAAATGTACTAAAACAAATACGTCACAATTGTACACATACCACAATTTGATATGTCTACAATTGTGATGTATTTGTTTTAGTATATTTAGATTTTGTTGTGATTTGGCACTTTATAAGCCGATTAAATTGAATTGAAATTGAACATTTTATTGAGTCTTAAATAAATATGAATTTGGTCACTGGATCCTTAAACTTTGTACATAATGAACTCTATATGGTGAATCCTTGATCTCTGGACATAAATAGGAATAAACAAAATCTGTAGTTTTTGTCAAAAGCATTTCCTTTCAGACATTATTGGCATGAATGTGTTTCCATATATCTGAGCTGAGTTTACAGCTGCTGTGCTACACTTGAGGATGTAATTTGAAAAGAAAATACAGCACGTTTCATTTTGGGAGGAAAAAAAAAACGTTTTAGTCGATTGTAGTTTCTTGTCTGTATTACATTTGGAAAGAGGTGTCATTTTATTTAAAGTGGCGATTCATTTTGAAGTTATTAATTCCGACCAGACTCTGTCTCAGCCACGCAGCGTTTCGAGCTGTGTGAACGGAACGGAGGACGATTCTCGTTTCTTGACAGCAACAAGACAAGAGTCCCAGTTAGTGACTTTAATCCACACAAAAGTGACTGACGATATTTTAATGGCTTTGCGAGGGGTTAAGAAGCGGCTTGCCGTTTCTGAAGAGCAGTGAATCAAAGAACCAACGAGCTACTGGATCGAAGCATTGCTTCAATGGTTCATGGTTTTAAAGTGGAGCCGCGCTGCAGAAATAGTTTATTACAGTCCAAACCCTGAATATCCGACTTTATTTGTACATCCGTATGACTCTGAAACTCGTAAAAATCCGTATAATTTACGGACTATAGGTTGACATGAAAACCACCGAAAACCTGTGTTCGCCGCGGGGACACGTTCGGCTATTTGAGATTATTCAAGATTTTTATTTTTTTTTCCGATGACGAACGATGCGTAAAAAAAATAAAATATGACAACGGAGACCCCGGACTGTTGAACAACTGAAGTCGTACATCAAGGAAGAATGGGAAAGAATTCCACCTACAAAGCTTCAACAATTATTTTTTGAGATTGACATTGAGATATTTGCATTTGCTTGCTTGCCTCTACTGGTGGTTGGCTCTCAATGCGGTATTGTATCTCTTCCTGTTCCGGAGCACAGCGGTGTTTTTCTGTATCTGTTAGCTGTTTAATCTGCGCAGTTAGATTGATCTAGTTAACTAGATAACGATTTGTTTCACAGTGTAATCTTCACGTGCCTTAACTAAAGCACTCCCTCTGCTGAATCACCTCTAAATTATTTACACATTATTCACTTTGTGTGTTTTTAGGAATCCGCTAGCTTAGCGCAGCTACTAGCTCTTAGCCGGTTTAGCATGGTGGCTTCTCCTGTCTCTCCCGCACTTTTCTGCTCTGGGTGTGAAATGTTTAGTTATTCCTCGGCCTCCTTTAGCAGTAATGGTACTTGTAATAAGTGTAGCTTATTCGTAGCCTTGGAGGCCAGGCTGGGCGAATTGGAGACGCGGCTCCTCACCGTGGAAAATTCTACAGCTAGCCAGGCCCCTGTAGTCGGTGCGGACCAAGGTAGCTTAGCCGCCGTTAGTTTCCCTCTGGCAGATCCCGAGCAGCCGGGAAAGCAGGCCGACTGGGTGACTGTGAGGAGGAAGCGTAGTTCTAAACAGAAGCCCCGTGTACACCGCCAACCCGTTCACATTTCTAACCGTTTTTCCCCACTCGACGACCCACCCGCCGAGGATCAAACTCTGGTTATTGGTGACTCTGTTTTGAGAAATGTGAAGTTAGCGACACCAGCAACCATAGTCAATTGTCTTCCGGGGGCCAGAGCAGGTGACATTGAAGGAAATTTTAAACTGCTGGCTAAGGCTAAGCGCAAATTTGGTAAGATTGTAATTCACGTCTGCAGTAATGACACCCGGTTACGCCAATCGGAGGTCACTAAAATTAACATTGAATCGGTGTGTAACTTTGCAAAAACAATGTCGGACTCTGTAGTTTTCTCTGGGCCCCTCCCCAATCGGACCGGGAGTGACATGTTTAGCCGCATGTTCTCCTTGAATTGCTGGCTGTCTGAGTGGTGTCCAAAAAATGAGGTGGGCTTCATAGATAATTGGTAAAGCTTCTGGGGAAAACCTGGTCTTGTTAGGAGAGACAGATGAGCAGCTCTCATTTCTAGAAATCTGGCCAATTTTCCTAAATCCTCCAAACCGTGACTATCCAGGGTTGGGACCAGGAAGCAGAGTTGTAGTCTTACACACCTCTCTGCAGCTTCTCTCCCCCTGCCATCCCCTCATTACCCCATCCCCGTAGAGACGGTGCCTGCTCCCAGACCACCAATAACCAGCAAAAATCTATTTAAGCATAAAAATTCAAAAAGAAAAAATAATATAGCACCTCCAACTGCACCACAGACTAAAACAGTTAAATGTGGTCTATTAAACATTAGGTCTCTCTCTTCTAAGTCCCTGTTAGTAAATGATATAATAATTGATCAACATATTGATTTATTCTATCTTACACAAACCTGGTTACAGCAGGATGAATATGTTAGTTTAAATGAGTCACCACCCCCGAGTCACACTAACTGCCAGAATGCTCGTAGCATGGGCCGAGGTGGAGGATTAGCAGCAATCTTCCATTCTAGCTTATTAATTAATCAAAAACCCAGACAGAGCTTTAATTCATTTGAAAGCTTGACTCTTAGTCTTGTCCATCCAAAAAAACAGTTTTATTTGTTATTATCTATCGTCCACCTGGTCGTTACTGTGAGTTGCTCTGTGAATTTTCAGACCTTTTGTCTGACTTAGTGCTTAGCTCAGATAAGATAATTATAGTGGGCGATTGTAAGATCCACACAGATGCTGAGAATGACAGCCTCAACACTGCATTTAATCTATTATTAGACTCAATTGGCTTTGCTCAAAATGTAAATGAGTCCACCCACCACTTTAATCATATCTTAGATCTTGTTCTGACTTATGGTATGGAAATTGAAGACTTAACAGTATTCCCTGAAAACTCCCTTCTGTCTGATCATTTCTTAATAACATTTACATTTACTCTGATGGACTACCCAGCAGTGGGGAATAAGTTTCATTACACTAAAAGTCTTTCAGAAAGCGCTGTAACTAGGTTTGGATATGATTCCTTCTTTATGTTCTCTAATGCCATATACCAACACAGTGCAGAGTAGCTACCTAAACTCTGTAAGTGAGATAGAGTATCTCGTCAATAGTTTTACATCCTCATTGAAGACAACTTTGGATGCTGTAGCTCCTCTGAAAAAGAGAGCTTTAAATTAGAACTGCCTGACTCCGTGGTATAACTCACAAACTCGCAGCTTAAAGCAGATAACCCGTAAGTTGGAGAGGAAATGGCGTCTCACTAATTTAGAAGATCTTCACTTAGCCTGGAAAAAGAGTCTGTTGCTCTATAAAAAAGCCCTCTGTAAAGCTAGGACATCTTACTACTCATCACTAATTGAAGAAAATAAGAACAACCCCAGGTTTCTTTTCAGCACTGTAGCCAGGCTGAGAAAGAGTCAGAGCTCTATTGAGCCGAGTATTCCTTTAACTTTAACTAGTAATGACTTCATGACTTTCTTTGCTAATAAAAATTTAACTATTAGAGAAAGAATTACTCATAACCATCCCAAAGACGTATCGTTATCTTTGGCTGCTTTCAGTGATGCCGGTATTTGGTTAGACTCTTTCTCTCCGATTGTTCTGTCTGAGGCCCTACCATTATTTAATGCTTCGATCTTAAATATGATCAATCTATCTTTATTAGTTGGCTATGTACCACAGGCTTTTAAGGTGGCAGTAATTAAACCATTACTTAAAAAGCCATCACTTGACCCAGCTATCTTAGCTAATTATAGGCCAATCTCCAACCTTCCTTTTCTCTCAAAAATTCTTGAAAGGGTAGTTGTAAAACAGCTAACTGATCATCTGCAGAGGAATGGTCTAGTTGAAGAGTTTCAGTCAGGTTTTAGAATTCATCATAGTACAGAAACAGCATTAGTGAAGGTTCCAAATGATCTTCTTATGGCCTCGGACAGTGGACTCATCTCTGTGCTTGTTCTGTTAGACCTCAGTGCTGCTTTTGATACTGTTGACCATAAAATTTTATTACAGAGATTAGAGCATGCCATAGGTATTAAAGGCACTGCGCTGCAGTGGTTTGAATCATATTTATCTAATAGATTACAATTTGTTCATGTAAATGGGGAATCTTCTTCACAGACTAAGGTTAATTATGGAGTTCCACAAGCTTCTGTGCTAGGACCAATTTTATTCACTTTATGCATGCCTCCTTTAGGTAGTATTATTAGACGGCATTGCTTAAATTTTCATTGTTACGCAGATGATACCCAGCTTTATCTATCCATGAAGCCAGAGGACACACACCAATTACTCTGGATGGCATTACCCTGACCTCTTGTATGGCCTTGCCTTACAATGTAAAGCGCCTTGGGGCAACTGTTTGTTGTGATTTGGCGCTATATAAATAAAATTGATTGATTGATTGATTGATTGAACAATTAGTGACCTCAGTTCCCAAATGCTTATTGAGTGTTGTTAGAAGGAAAGGTGATGTAACACAGTGGTAAACGTACTACTGTCCCAGCTTTTTTGAAATGTGTTGCAGGCATCTATTTCAAAATGAGCAAATATTTGCACAAAAACAATAAAGTTTATCAGATTGAACATTAGATATATTGTCTTTGTGGTGTATTCATTTGAATACTGATAACTGAAATGAAAATGGCAAAAAGATGTTTCGACAAGACTGGTCAGTGTTCCACTGAGTTTTCATTTGTTTGTTTGTTTGTTCACCTTAAATTTGGAGCATTTTTCATCTGATTTTCATCTGACTTGAAATTTGGTCAGAACATGTAGACTGCCTGTGTGTATAAGCCTATGATTTTTGGCGTGGTTCCAATAATATTTTCCACTGATGATTGGGTCAAACTTCACAAATTTTGGGAGCATTTAAACGAAAAGCCACCTTGTGGTAAACACCGGAATGACAGGTTTCTGTTATACGATTTCGATGCCTGGTGGCAAAAATCAGAAGTACAGGCAGAGGGGCTGTGATCTAAACCATTTCTCTTTGCTTTGTCAAACCCAGGTATCTGGGTGAAAGTTCACATCATCTTACATCTGCAGACAACAAGCAGTATTTTGTTAATAATCACCGTTTACATTTCCTCATCGTTGCAACAGGCTTCAGATAAAATACTTGTGAAGTTTGTCTGGTTTGGTGGTCGGCCGTCAGGAAAAAGCCAAATACTCAGTCTGCCAGTCAACATTATTAAGAGTAAAAGTGGAGAAGCTTTTTTTCAGCGACTGTTGGTGTCTCCTGCATTGTCCCCAGGGACAGGTGCTGATCCTCCCTGTGCGCTCTGCTGTGATTTGGTTCTAGACGGAGCTCCCTGCTCCGCTCAGCCACTTTGCTCTGTGAATTAATTTGTGGCTCATTTTAGTCTTTTTTTTTTTTTTTTTTTTACAGCATTTTGTGTATGTGAAGCCATGAACACCACAAATACATCACATTCAGTCACATATCACCAAGTTGAATCCACCTTCTAGTAAAAACCAAATAGAGCACAAAGACCTCTTGACAAGACTTATCAGTGAATCACTGACATCTTATATGTTTGTCTGTTTGTTTGTTAGTCGTGTTGAAGTAATTTGACAAGGCTATGTTGGTCTGTCTGTTGGTTTGTTTGTTTATGTGTTTGTTAGTTTGTTCACCTTAAATTTGGAGCATTTTTCATCTGATTGACGTGAAATTTGTTCAGAACATTTAGATTGCCTGTGTGCATAGGCTTATGATTTTTGGAGTGGTTCCAGTAATATTTACCACTGATAATTGGTTCAGACTTTACAAATTTTGGGAACATTTAAATGAAAAGCCACCTTGTGGCAATAACCGGTATTACAGCTGTACCTTATTAATGGTCTCAAAACTACCTGCTTCATTTATTGACCGTGTCAAAGGTTTGTGTGGGGAAAAAAAAAAACCTGCTTTAAATAAACACCAGGCATTATGTGGATTAAAAGCATTACCTTTTGAAATTAAATATAATGAGTCACTTTTTGTTCTGCTTGTGGCCACGCAGTGCCGTCAACATGCACGTGACCCTTCTAAAGTCGTCTTTCGTTTTTTGCTGGAACCGTGTTTTTTATTGGAATATTTTGCCTCTCAGCGAGTTCGACTTGATTCTACAATTATCAGCCTCCAAACCGATACGGTATGTGTCATTTCCTCCATAATTTACAGCTCATTTCAGTTTCTTTTTCCAACTGTGTATTGTTCAGTTTTGCAGTTTCCTGCAAAATGTATTTGATCCATGATCGAAGTGTAATCAGTCTGCACACTTCAGAAACTATGAAAGTATGACGGGACAGAAAGGAGTGAAAAAAAGTTAAGTCACAGCCTTGGCGGTGGAGTTTAGCAGGTGTCCGGCTGCGGGAGGGTTCGCAGCCTGCAGAGCGGCTGTGAAAGCGGTTCTGTTTGGTTCATCACACCCAGGGAACTGTGTGAAACTAACACCATCTAACAGGCAACAAGCAGAATTTTGTTCATAAAAATTGTTTTGTCGTCGTTAACAGGCTTCTGTTCAAAATACTTATGAAGTTTGTCTGCTTTCATCCATTGCGGTGTTTTTCTTTTTTCACTGTAGTTAAAGATGGGGCAGTTAAATGCGTCATCACGTGTCAAACATATGCCGCTTTTCACGCCGCAATACAGCCTTAAAAAAGTGGCATAAAAATGCAGTTTAGATGCACAAAACGTGTCAAATACACAAGTTTGTGGACATCACAACATGCATAAAAACCCGCGTTCCCTCTGTGATTTGCGCACATTGTATTGTGCTATTTAACACGAGGCATTTCAGTGTTTGACAAACTCTTCTTTTTATCACGTCATCAAATGCATACAAAGTTGATACAACCCCAATTCCAATGAAGTTGGGATGTTGTGAAAAATGTAAATAAAAACAGAATACAATGATTTGCAAATCCTCTTCAACCTGTATTCAACTGAATACACCACAAAGACAAGATATTTAATGTTCAAACTCATAAACTTTATCATTCTTGTGCAAATATTTGCTCATTTTGAAATGGATGCCTTCAACACGTTTCACAAAAGCTGGGACAGTGGGATGTTTACCACAGTGTTACATCACCTTTCCTTCTAACAACACTCAATAAGCGTTTGGGAACTGAGGACACTAATTGTTGAAGCTTTGTAGGTGGAATTCTTTCCCATTCTTGCTTGATGTACGACTTCAGTTGTTCAACAGTCTGGGGTCTCCGTTGTCATATTTTGTGCTTCATAATGTGCCACTCATTTTCAATGGGCAACAGGTCTGGACTGCAGGCAGGCCAGTCTAGTACCTGCACTCTTTTACTAAGAAGCCACACTGTTGTAACACGTGCAGAATGTGGCTTGGCATTGTCTTGCTGAAATAAGCAGGGACGTCCCTGAAAAAGACGTTGCTTGGATGGCAGCATGTGTTGCTCCAAAACCTGGATGTACCTTTCAGAATTGTTGGTGTCATCACAGATGGGTAAGTTGCCCATGCCATGGGCACTAACACACCCCCATACCATCACAGATGCTGGCTTTTGAACTTTGCGCTGGTGATTCCTTACCATTCTTATTTTTGTATTAATATATTTTTCTTCTTTTCTGGTTTATTTTTCAGATTGTGGTTTCGATGAAGTACCGTGTTGAAATATTGAAGCTGGCTCATGATAATCCGTTAGCGGGTCATTTGGGTATTAGGAAAACATATGATGGCATTTTGCATCATTTCTTTTGGCCTGGGTTGAAGCGTGATGTGGCTCACTATTGTAGATTGTGTCATCTCTGTCAAGTATCTGTGAAGCCGCATCAGACAAATCCACCTGCTCCGATGTATCCAATTCCAGCAGTTTGTGAACCTTTCGAGCGCATGTTGGTTGACTGTGTACCATCCGGAGAGCCAGGCAGCTCTTGAGCGTTTTCATCAGACTCTAAAAACTATGCTTCGTACAGATTGTTTGGAGTTTGAGAAAGACTGGGATGATGGAGTACACCTGTTGCTCTTTGCTTTGCGTGAGGTGGTTCAGGAGTCTTCGGGGTTTAGCCCAGAGGAGCTGATTTTTGCGCACACGGTTCATGGTCCGCTGAAGTTGTTAAAGGACAAATGGGTAGGAGGATGTTGAGAGCAGAATCTTTTGGATTATGTCAGTAATTTCCGGTTCAAGTTGCGGCGTGCTGGGGAGATAGCAAAGGAAAATCTACAAAGTGCGCAGTCTATAATGAAGACTTGGTTTGACAGGAAAGCGAAACTGAGGGTGTTTGATCCTGGTGATAAGGTTTTGGTTTTCTTACCTATTCCAGGGTCACGTTTGCAAGCGCATTACAGTGGGCCCTATTTGGTTCAGAAAAGGGTCGGTGATAGGGACTACTTGGTGGCTTCGCCTGACAGGCGGCAGAAGTCTTGTTTATGCCAAGTAAATATGCTGAAACCCTGTGTTGAGCGCGCTTCTTCTTTATCAAACTCGTCTGCTGGTGGTCGTGATGTTGAGTCATTTGAGCCACGTGTCAGTTTGGTGACAGATGTGCAGCGGGAGCAGTCCAGTGCTGAATCTGACAGTGATGTCTTTCCTGCAGCTTTGACTCAGGGGAAATTTTCTAATTCGTTGGCGTTGGAAAATTTGCCTCTCCTATTGTCTCATCTTGATTTTTCCCAGCAGGGGGATGTCATTAATTTGATCCAGTCGTATAGGTCGCTGTTTGCTGATATTCCCACTCAGACGCACTTGCTCAATCACGATATTGATGTCGGTGATTCTAAACCCATAAAACAACATCCTTATAGAGTAAATCCAGACAAGCGGTGCCATTTCAAGAAGCAGGTGGAATATATGGTGGAGCACGGTATTGCTGTGAAGAGCAGTAGTGCGTGGAGTTTGCCATGTCTCTTAACCATTAAAGCCTATGGAGAGGATCGTTTTTGTACAGACTTTAGGAAGGTCAGTGGGGTGATGAGGCCGGATTGTTTCCCGCTGCCTCGAATGGAGGATTGTGTTGATCATGTTGGAGCTGCCCAGTTTGTCACGAAGCTGGATCTGCTAAAGAAATACTGGCAGGTGCCTTTGACGGCACGGGCACAGGAGATCTCTGCCTTTGTCACACCCTATGATTTCCTCCAGTATATGGTGATGGCTTTTGGGATGCGTAATGCTCCGGCGACGTTTCAGCGGCTTCTGAACGTGGTTTTGTCTGGTTTACTCTTTTGTGAGGCATATCTTCATGATGTGGTGATCTGTTCTCAAACGTGGGCTGAGCATGTAGACCATGTGGGTTCAGTTTTTGCACGAATGAGTGAGGCTAATTTGACTGTCAATCTTTCGAAATGTGAATTTGGTCAACCGACAGTGATCTATCTTGGGAAAATGGTGGGGAGAGGTCAGGTGCGCCCTGTTCAGGCTAAGGTTGAGGCTATTTTAGCTGCCTGTTCTCACCACTTGTACAGAGTTGCGTCGGTATTTGGTGATGGTGGGGTACTATAGGGGGTTTTGTAAGAATTTTTCAGCAGTTGCTGCGCCGTTGACTGATCTCCTTAGTCCAAAGGTGGATTTTTGTTGGTCTGACTTGTCAGTCTGCATTTGAGCAGACCAAGTTTTTGTTGGTGTCTGCTCCTGTTTTGGCCGCACCTTGTTTTGATGTGCCATTTAAGTTGGCCATAGACGCATGTGATTCAGGGTCCTGTCCTGGTGCAAGATGGTGCTGACGGGGTTGAACATCCTGTTTCTTATTTTTCGAAGAAGCTTAATAAACATCAGAAGTGATATTCTGCCATCGAGAAGGAAGCTCTTGCCTTGGTCCTGGCTTTGGAGCATTTTGAAGTTTATGTGGGTGGTTCCAGTGTGCCTGTGGTTGTTTTTACAGATCACAACCCGCTCGTGTTCCTGGCCCGCATGTGTAATAAGAATCGGAGGCTGATGAAATGGGCTCGACGGCTGCAGTCCTGTAATATTGTGGTACAGCACATATGTGGAAAGGACAATGTTGTGGCTGAAGCGCTTTCACGGCTGTAGTTTTGTTTTTTGTTTTTTCACTGAATGGATCTCTTTTTCAGGATCCCATTCAGTGTTTTTTGGGTGAGGGTGTTACATGCTGGGCACGTGATTCCTTACCATTCTTATTTTTGTATTAATATATTTTTCAGGTTATAAGTATGTTTGTATTTTTTTTGTCTATTGATTTTTGTGGGTATTGGATTGGATTGTCTGTGGGTGGGTCTCTCTCTCTCTGTCTCTCTGTCTCTCTGTCTCTCTCTCTCTCTCTCTCTCTCTCTCTCTCTCTCTCTCTCTCTCTCTCTCTCTCTCTCTCTCTCTCACCTTCTACAGCCCACTTTGTGCCAGGGTCTGGCGTGGCTCGTCAGCACGCACAGCTGTCAGGATGCAGGCCTCAAACCTTGGCCTGAGCCTGTCCTGTGAGTAGTTTTTTTGTTTTTGTATTTTTCTTCTCTTTTTGGCCTGGTGGGACCGGCTGTCCTGTTTTCGCTTTTCTTTTGATTGGGTTTAGGGGTTTTTGGCTTTTTTGTTAGTCTGGTGTTTGCAGCGGCTTCGACGGCCCTGTATTGGGTTGGCCCGCTGCGGCACCTGTTGTTTCTGTTTAGCCAGCCTTCCAGGCCCCAACTTTCTTTTGTAACTTTTGGATTCTTTTTGGGACACGGGGAGGTAAGGGTTCTGTTGTGGAACAAAAATTTTATTACAGAGATTAGAGCATGCCATAGGTATTAAACGCACTGCGCTGCGTTGGTTTGAATCATATTTATCTAATAGATTACAATTTGTTCATGTAAATGGGGAATCTTCTTCACAGACTAAGGTTAATTATGGAGTTCCACAAGGTTCTGTGCTAGGGCGAATTTTATTCACTTTATACATGTTTCCCTTAGGCAGTATTATTAGACGGCATTGCTTAAATTTTCATTGTTACGCAGATGATACCCAGCTTTATCTATCCATGAAGCCAGAGGACACACACCAATTAGCTAAACTGCAGGATTGTCTTACAGACATAAAGACATGGATGACCTCTCATTTCCTGCTTTTAAACTCAGATAAAACTGAAGTTATTGTACTTGGCCACACAAATCTTAGAAACATGGTGTCTAACCATATCCTTACTCTGGATGTCATTACCCTGACCTCTAGTAATACTGTGAGAAATCTTGGAGTCATTTTTGATCAGGATATGTCATTCAATGCACATATTAAACAAATATGTAGGACTGCTTTTTTGCATTTGCGCAATATCTCTAAAATTAGAAAGGTCTTGTCTCAGAGTGATGCTGAAAAACTAATTCATGCATTTATTTCCTCTAGGCTGGACTATTGTAATTCATTATTATCAGGTTGTCCTAAAAGTTCCCTGAAAAGCCTTCAGTTAATTCAAAATGCTGCAGCTAGAGTGCTGGCAGGGACTAGAAGGAGAGAGCATATCTCACCCATATTGGCCTCTCTTCATTGGCTTCCTTTTAATTCTAGAATAGAATTTAAAATTCTTCTTCTTACTCATAAGGTTTTGAATAATCAGGTCCCATCTTATCTTAGGGACCTCATAGTACCATATCACCCCAATAGAGCGCTTCGCTCTCAGACTGCAGGCTTACTTGTAGTTCCTAGGGTTTGTAAGAGTAGAATGGGAGGCAGAGCCTTCAGCTTTCAGGCTCCTCTCCTGTGGAACCAGCTCCCAATTCAGATCAGGGAGACAGACACCCTCTCTACTTTTAAGATTAGGCTTAAAACTTTCCTTTTTGCTAAAGCTTATAGTTAGGGCTGGATCAGGTGACCCTGAACCATCCCTTAGTTATGCTGCTATAGACTTAGACTGCTGGGGGGTTCCCATGATGCACTGAGTGTTTCTTTCTCTTTTTGCTCTGTATGCACCACTCTACATTTAATCATTAGTGATTGATCTCTGCTCCCCTCCACAGCATGTCTTTTTCCTGGTTCTCTCCCTCAGCCCCAACCAGTCCCAGCAGAAGACTGCCCCTCCCTGAGCCTGGTTCTGCTGGAGGTTTCTTCCTGTTAAAAGGGAGTTTTTCCTTCCCACTGTTGCCAAGTGCTTGCTCACAGGGGGTCGTTTTGACCGTTGGGGTTTTTCCGTAATTATTGTATGGCCTTGCCTTACAATATAAGGCGCCTTGGGGCAACTGTTTGTTGTGATTTGGCGCTATATAAATAAAATTGATTGATTGATTGAACATTAATAAAGAAGTTTACCTAAATCAACTAAATCAAGACGACCGAAGAATTACTTAATAATTAATAAAATTGACTATTTGACTCTTTCCTCTGTTGTCTGTGTCTCAATAAATATGTTGTGTCCCTTTGGGTCGTAACAGCTGGTAACAATCTGGATGGTAATTTTCCTCTTGTCCAGAGGACACGACATCCATAATTTCAAAAAACAATTTGAAATGTGGACTCATCAGACCACAGCACACTTTTCCACTTTGCATTTGTCCATTTCAAATTAGCTCGAGCCCAGAGAAGACGGCAGTGTTTCTGGATGTTGTTGATGTATGGCTTTCGCTTTGTTTGGTAGAGTTTTAACTTGCACTTGCAGATGTAGCGACGAACTGTGTTAACTGACAGTAAGATCCTTTTCACAAATATGTCGGTATTTAATGCAGTGCCGCCTGAGGGATTGAAGGTCATGGGCATTCAGTGTTGGTTTTCAGCCTTGCCGCTTATGTGTAGAAATTTCTCTAGATTCTCTGAATCTTTTGATTATATTATAGATGATTATATTCAAGATGATGGAATCCCTAAATTCCTTGCAATTCAACATTGGGAAACATTGTTCTTAAACTGTTGGACTATTTTTTCATGCAGTTGTTCACAAAGTGGTGATCCTCACCCCATCTTTGCTTGTGAACGGCTGAGCTTTTTGGGGATACTCCTTTTACGAGGGCTGTCCATAAAGTATAGGTCCTTTTTATTTTTTTCAAAAACTATATGGATTTCATTCATATATTTTTACGTCAGACATGCTTGAACCCTCGTGCGCATGTGTGAGTTTTTCCACGCCTGTCGGTGACATCATTCGCCTGTGAGCACTCCTTGTGGGAGGAGTCGTCCAGCCCCTCGTCGGAATTCCTTTGTCTGAGAAGTTGCTGAGAGACTGGCGCTTTGTTTGATCAAAATTTTTTCTAAACCTGTGAGACACATCGAAGTGGACATGGTTCGAAAAATTAAGCTGGTTTTCAGTGAAAATTTTAACAGCTGATGAGAGATTTTGAGGTGATACTGTCGCTTTAAGGACTTCCCACGGTGCGAGACGTCGCGCAGCGCTCTCAGGCGCCCTCGTCAGTCTGTTTCAAGCTGAAAACCTCCACATTTCAGGCTCTATTGATCCAGGACGTCGTGAGAGAACAGAGACGTTTCAGAAGAAGTCGGTTTCAGCATTTTATCCGGATATTCCACTGTTAAAGGAGATTTTTTTAATGAAAGACGTGCAGACGGGTCCGCGCGTCGGGACGCAGCCGACGTGGCGCGGCGGCACAGGAAAAACACCTCCGTGTTGATAACCATTTGTTAAAATCCAGGTGGCTTTTGATGGCTTTCAGTGGAGTGAGTATATGAGAAATTGTTTATCAGGTGGACATGTTCCAACTTGTCCTTAAGGCTTCCAACAGAGGTGTTTTTCTTGTGATGGAGCGTCGCGGCGGCTGCGAGCCGACGCTGCAATCCGCCCGCACGTCTTTCATTAAAAAATCTCCTTTAACAGTGGAATATCTGGATAAAATGCTGAAACCGACTTCTTCTGAAACGTCTCTGTTCTCTCACGACGTCCTGGATCAATAGAGCCTGAAATGTGGAGCTTTTCAGCTTGAAACAGACTGACGAGGGCACCTGAGAGCGCTGCGCGACGTCTCGCACCGTGGGAAGTCCTTAAAGCGACAGTATCACCTCAAAATCTCTCATCAGCTGTTAAAATTTTCACTGAAAACCAGCTTAATTTTTCGAACCATGTCAACTTCGATGTGTCTCACAGGTTTAGAAAAAATTTTGTTCAAACAAAGCGCCAGTCTCTCAGCAACTTCTCAGACAAAGGAATTCCGACGAGGGGCTGGACGACTCCTCCCACAAGGAGTGCTCACAGGCGAATGACGTCACCGACAGGCGTGGAAAAACTCACGCATGCGCACGAGGGTTCAAGCATGTCTGATGTAAAAACATATGAATGAAATCCATATAGTTTTTGAAAAAAATAAAAAGGACCTATACTTTATGGACAGACCTTGTATACCCAATCATGACACTCACTCGTTTCCAATTAGGTGTTCTTTGAGCATTCATCAACTTTCCCAGTCTTTTGTTGCCCTGTTCCAGCTTTTTTGAAATCTGTTGCAGGCATCCATTTCAAAATGAGGAAATATTTGCACAAAAACAACAAAGTTTATCAGTTTGAACATTAAATATCTTGTCTTTGTGGTGTATTCAATTGAATATAGGTTGAAGAGGATTTAAAAATCATTTTATTCTGTTTTTATTTACATTTTATACAACGTCCCAACTTCATTGGAAATTCGGGTTGCACATAGATATACAGTTGAAGATATTTATTATGTGAACATTTGTTGATTTCTTTTACACAGTTGAAGTGTTACAAATGCACACAGAGACGTGCGCTCATACATTATGTTATGAAATCTTGATTTGTATCAAACAATATGATGAGCTGCTCAAACTGATGATTGTCATGGAGCAAAATGGATACAATTTTTAAGGATTTAAAACCGGATTGGGACATGAATCAGTTGTGGAAACTGAAAGTAAAAGAGCAAAAAGACCTTTCTACAAGATTGGTCAGTGTACCACTGACTTTTCGTTTGTTTGTTAGTTTGTTCACCTTAAATTTGGAGCATTTTTCATCTGACTGACTTGAAATTTGGTCAAAACATGTAGACTGTCTGTGTGTATAAGCCTATGATGTTTGGAGTGGTTCCAGTAATATTTACCACTGATAATGGGGTCAAACTTCACAAATCTTGGGAACATTTAAATGAAAAACCACCCTGTGGCAAAAAAGGTAATTACAGATTTCTGTTATCAGATGGCACCACCTGATGGCAAAAACTAGAAGTACAGGCAGATGGGCTGTGATCTAAAGTGGTTCTCTTTGCTTCATCACACATG
>NW_022986374.1:0-25000 GCF_902500255.1 Thalassophryne amazonica | reverse complement strand
AGAGCTTTCCAGACAGGTTTGAAAAGGCCTAAACTCACGGCCCCCAGATCGGGGCTTTGCCCCTGGACCCCATTGGGGACCTAGACGGCCCCCAAACCCCTCGACAAATTAGTTTCAGGCTTAGCCATATTGCCTCAATGCCAGCCCTGATAACGTTGTTATAAAAATGCTTCGTTAAAGATGCTTGTGGTTTTCAATGTAAAGAAAAAAAAAACGTATTTTTTTTTAAACATATATTCAAATTTCATGGTTTTACAGTTTTTACATATACAATGTCAGAATGGAAGTAAAACTGTAGCCGCGCAGGTGAGTTTATTCCCCAGACTCCAGGGGGTGAATAAAGTAAACTAAAAAAAAAAATTGTAGTGTATAAAGTACTGAAATATCAGAAGATAAGAATTTGATCATATTGCACATATCTCTCTTACAGATGCTCACTGCTCTACTACAGACTGCTTTGATTGCCCCAAAAAGCGCTCCTGCTACTAAAAGGCCACAAGCTGAAGAATATGCTCCAGATGACATCACAAGTCCATGTTACCAGCCAAATGCAAGTCCTTACTGTCTATACAATGTCATTAAACAAACTAACAGTTTTGTGGGAGACAAATCTAACTGGTTTATTTCCAAATTATGACAGGCGTTATAATGTTCCTACAACCCCAATTCCAATGACGTTGGGACGTTGTGTGAAATGATTTGCAAATACTCTTCAACCTATATTCAATTGAATACACCACAAAGACAAGATATTTAATGTTCAACCTGATAAACCTTATTGTTTTTGTGCAAATATTTGCTCTTTTTGAAATGGATGTCTGTAACATGTTTCAAAATCGCTGGCACAGCAGACTGGGAAAGTTGATGAATGTTCAAAGAACACGTTTGAAACATTCCACAGGTGAACAGGTTAATTGGAAACAGGTGAGTGTCATGATTGGGTATAAAAAAAAGCATCCCCAAAAGGCTCAGTGGTTCACAAGCAAAGATGGGACGAGGATGTTAGTGCCTATGGCCTGTTCACTAACACATCTGTGATGGCACCATCAATGCTGAAAGGTACATCCAGGTTTTGGAGCAACACATTGTGCCATCCAAGCAACATCTTTTTCAGGGACGTCCCTGCTTATTTCAGCAAGACAATGCCAAGCCACATTCTGCACGTGTTAGAACAGCGTGGCTTCGCAGTAAAAGAGTGCAGGTACTAGACTGGCCTGCCTGCAGTCCAGACCTGTCACCCATTGAAAATGTGTGGCACATTATGAAGCATAAAATATGACAACGGAGACCCCGGACTATTGAACAACTGAAGTCGTACATCAAGGAAGAATGGGAAAGAATTCCACCTACAAAGCTTCAACAATTAGTGACCTCAGTTCCCAAACGCTTATTGAGTGTTGTTAGAAGGAAAGGTGATGTAACACAGTGGTAAACGTACTACTGTCCCAGCTTTTTTGAAATGTGTTGCAGGCATCCATTTCAAAATGAGCAAATATTTGCACAAAAACAATAAAGTTTATCAGATTGAACATTAGATATATTGTCTTGGTGGTGTATTCATTTGAATATATATTGAAGAGGATTTGCAAATTATTGTACAGTGGAGTAAAAAAAGTATTTATTCAGTCCCTGATTGTGCAAGTTCTCCTACTTAGAAAGATGAGAGAGGTCTGTAATTTTCAACATAGGTACACTTCAACTGTGAGAGACAAAATGAGAAAAAAAAAAAATCCAGAAATTCACATTGTAGGATTTTTAAAGAATTTAATTGTAAATTATGGTGGAAAATAAGTATTTGGTCACCCACAAACAAGCAAGATTTCTGTCTCTCACAGACCTGTAACTTCTTCTTTAAGAAGCTCTTCTGTCCTCCACCTGTTACCTGTATTAATGGCATCTGTTGGAGCTCGTTATCTGTATAAAAGACACCTATCCACAGCCTTAAACATTCAGACTCCAAACTCAGTCATAGCCAAGACCAAAGAGCTGTCGAGCTGTGAAGTTGGTGTGAATAAATCATCTGTGGGAGCAATTGTAAGAAAATGGAAGACATACAAGACCATTGATAATCTCCCTTGATCTGGGGCTCCACGCAAGTTGTCATCCCGTGGGGTCAAAATGATCATGAGAACAGTGAACAAAAATCCTAGGACTACATGGAGGGAACTGATGAATGACCTGCAGAGAGCTGGGACCAAAGTAACAAAGGCTACACACTACACAGAGAGGGACTCAAATCCTGCAGTGCCAGGCGTGTCCCCCTAGAACACAAATGAAAACAGAGTATATTCCAAAATTCAGCATCAATCATTAATTTGATGTTTATCACATGGCTAATAGCTTAAAGAAAAAACTGAAAGAGCTGACCAAACAAAAAAGTCATTCTGCACTTGCTCCATGGACACAAAGCATCATCAACCATATGTGGTTCAGTGCACATCAGTGTGATGGCAAAACAGACAAGCTTATAGAGCTGTTTACCAGTATAACCTACAATATTGCTGGTAAAGGCAAATGGTCTGGTAACAAATATGTAAATGCATGCTTGCATGAACCACTGACACAGCACAACAGAAATGAAAACAGTGGGTTAAAGGGGGTACATTATTAGCACTGAAGGATATAATACATAACACCAAATTATTACACGACATGAGCCAGCTTTGCTTATTTTGCCGTACAGGCAGCTTGGAGAATTTTATTCCAAGCTGCTGGCATACTGCCCAAAGAGACAAGAGTTTGATGACCCTTGCATGTCTGCTTGGGTAAAACTTGCAGCATTAGACCACAATGCTAATGTTGTAAGGAAACAGGCTGTTGTCAAGCATTCACACAAAGGCAGCAGTCAGGTTGTCGAACCCAAATTTAGGCAAGTCTGTAAAAATCAATCTCATAGTTGGGTAGCTAGAAAGACATATGAACCCACTAAACATGAACACATGAAAGATTTAATTGTTTGGGTTATTCAGGTCAAAGAACAAGAAATTACCTTACTGATATCAAAAAGACCATCAGCTAAAAATATTGCACCGATTCAGACACCACCAAAAAGTGATCTTGTTAATAAAAATGCATCAAGATTTTTCTTAAACATGAATTAGTCTTTACAGGTTTTAGGTTGATGCATGTTAACCATAACCTTTGTCTTACTGCTTTACCCTCCCGATTAATACTCAGATATTTGGAAAAAAGGCAGTACAAGATACAGACCAAATGCACACACTTGCATATATTCTTGATTAACCATGTGATAAACTCAACCAAAAATTTTTATTTACAAAATTAACTTTGAAAATGTAACATGTACAGTTAGTCTCAGGGATGCTTATTCGTCATCTTTGGACGGTTTTCCGCCTTTTTGTAAATTCTTGCCGTCTGAAACAAATGGTGGAACATTCTATTTTATTTCTTCAAATCGATGAACTAATGTTTTGCTGTAAAACGCCCAAATTCCTTTGAAATCGATCATCATAAAGTGGTTTGTTTACCGGAGAAGGAGGCCGCCATTTTGGTATACGGACAACCGTTCAACACACATTCTCATTTGTCGAAAAATGACAGTGACTCTTCACGCGGAATCGCTTTTCGCCGTACGCTCATGAAGATAGTAAATGCGCATTTATATGTTTGTCTGTTTGTTTGTCTGTTTGTTCATTTGTTCACCTTAAATTTGGAGCATTTTTCATCTGATTGACTTGAAATTTGGTCAGAACATGTGAGTGCCTGTGTTTATAAGCCTATGATTTTTGGAGTGGTTCCATTAACATTTACCGCTGATACTGCTTTGAACCAGTGAAGAATTGCTTCGATGGTTCGTTGTTTTATTTCATAAGTTATGCATTAGCATGTCTATGGCGTTTTCAATGTTAAAGTTGTTACCATTAAGCTGTTCGCATCTCAGCAAAATGGCTCAGCGTTTGTTGTAGAAGTGGCAAATGTATTACAAATTGTAATTTTTTAATTAATTTTTAATTTATATATTAATAATAATAATAGCAACAACATTAATAATAGTAATAATAAGTAATAATGCCACAATACAATTTTAGAGAAACAGACAAAAAGAACCTGATAAAACAAATCACAACAGAAAAGGTAAAACCAACTAACAATTAACAGAAATCTAGAAATAAATAAGTTTAATGACAATTTGTCTCGGTCAAACCACATCCAAGCTGTGTTTTTACACAAGAAAAAAAAATTAAATAAAATGCAGTTAAGTGTACACAATGTAAAGATATGTCAATTTGTTTAACCAGAACCTCGCCAAAAATTTGACAAAACCTTGTGGACAAGAATGTTCATGAAGTTACACTATTCTGATCAAATAAGAACACTCTGTTATTAGTTTGTGGGTAATGTGTCGATCCTTCTAAATATATCAGCAGCAGTCATTAAAATTCTAAAAAAAAAAAAAAAAACTTTTTTTTTTTTTTTTTAGTTCTTTATTTTTAATTTGTATACTTAAATCCACAGCTTTAACTGTTGGTTCATATTGAAATGGATGTAGCATTTCTACAAGAAGATATCTTCACATTTATAGCATATTTGGACTTCATTCAGGTGTGCTATGTCCTAACATTTATGACCCCCAAAAAAAGCTATTTTCGCTTGTAATTTTTTTACACTCCAGAAATCATCATATTCGTATTCAGTCACTAAATACATGAGACCTGAGCACTGTCATGATATCCAACTTGTTGATAAACAACCAGTGCACATTTTAACCATACCTGATTTAATACTATTGGAATGTTGTTGTGTGTTGAAGAATTTAAGAACACAAACGGATCTGTCAACTTCACTGAACAGTTTATTGACCCAATTTATTAAGCAATGCTTAATACAACAACAGTTTTCTGGCCAGTGTAATTGACAACCTAACAACTGGCATCAAGTAAATCTATTTAATCCTTGGCCATTTCGTATTGTTTGCAGAAAAACCTATGCTATGCTTATCGAGGAAATATTGTTGATTAATTGATAATTGATTGGAAGACATATTAAATGCAGGTTTAAATGGCTTTAGTTCATAAAATGCAGTACTGATTATCATTATGGTGTATCATATTTATTATATTTTAACTAGTGGAGAAAAAGAGTTACTTCAAATGGAATAATGTATGTGATTTACTCATAAGTTGTGATTGAAATGACCTAAATCTATTAAATTTTGGCTCTTTCAACACTGTTTAATGAAGGCTTTTACTGTATATTTCATGTTTTGAAGCAGTAATATGAAGTATCACTAGCAAAGAAGCATTTGATTGAGAAAGGCATAATTAACTGACTAAGCCAAGTAAAATACATGGTGCCTAAATTGTTACACTCCAGACATAATTTTCTTTGTGTGTAGTCCAGAGATCATGGCTGAAGTTTGTAAATATGTTGACCCTCCACCAACAGACACCAAGCACCACTGGAATAAGTTAAAATATTAAAGTAGAATACATATTACAATGGTGACAATAATGAGGAAAAATGTTACACTCCAGACAACAGAAAATTACAACTTGTATCGATTATTCTGAATAAACTATATTAATTCAGAGAAAAAATCATGCTAATTTAGAAGGAAGAAATATCCAAAGAATCAAAATAAATCACAAAAGACACAATCAACACATTTACTCTAGTTTTAAGAATATATATATATATTCGACAGGCTGAGCGACCATTTCATTTCTAAACGGATGGCTGTATGGATCCGTGACCATCGTGTGCAATTTCTCTGGTTATCACAAGAGCTGGACGTCAACCATTTTCTGGCAGATTTCACTTTTAACAAGAGATTTTTGTCATGGAAAGCCGAGCGGAGGCTTCGCACGTCATGATGGATTCGCTACTGGAGCGAGACAAAACCACCTCCGTTTTGGTCTCACAGGACGGCTTTGAGATGGCGTTCAGACAGCTGTCGGTGGTTTTTCCATCAAGTGATTATCCGAGAAATTGTGGATGTGCCTGGACATGCCAGAACATGTCCTGTGAGGCTTCATCACGCCGTTGCTTTGCGCCATGCGGCACCGCCGCGATGCATGGAATTCCTCTGCACGGAATTCCTCTGCACGTCTGTCTCAATGTGCCGAAAACGTGCTGATGTCCACGTCTTTTCACAATTCCTGTGCTAGCCAGATGACATCCCGGATAAAACACAGCGTCTAGTTTGGAAATGAATGGCACATTCCACTGTTACAGGAGTTTTTGTCATGGAAAGAGGAGCGGAGGCTTCGCACGTCACGGCGGTCCGCCATCTCAATTTCTCGAATGGTGTCCACTTTGATGTCCCTCACAGTTTCTGAAAAAATTTTGATGAAGCAAAGCGGCAGTCTCTGAGCCATTCCTAAACAATGAAAAAAACGACGAGAGGGGTGGACCACTCCTCACTCAAAGCCTGCTCACAGGCGAATGACGCAACCGACAGGCGTTTAAAAAACTCACGCATGCGCGCGAAGGTTCAAGCTTGGCTGACGCAATCACATGTGATTCAAATCCATATGGTTTTTGAAAAAAATAATAAGGTCGGATACTTTTCTAATAGACCTCGTAAACATACTGAACCCCTTTACCACCCTGGACTCCTGGGCTGGTCTTCTTTGAACCTGAGACTGCTCTATAAGCTCCCCTCTTACTCCTAAGTATATAACGTGTCAACATTAACTCGAACTCTTGCATGAACTCTCCAAGGGCAGAACAAAATGAATGAATGAAGGAATGAATTAATTTATTCATTTGGCACACAGATGAACAACAATTAAGACAATAACAAAACACATAAAAAGAACAACGTACAGAGAACCCGTGTGGCTGAAAAGGTGAAGGTAGAGGCGAAGCTTATAAATACCCTTCCCTTATACCATAAAAAATAAAGAATGTATGTATGTGTATGTATATATATATACTCATAACAACAATACAAAAGAAATGAGTATGAACAATGTAACTTAATCAATTACTAAAATTTCAAAACGCAACCAAACAAGCAACAGTGCACCATGCCAAGCACAATGACAAAATTGGTAAACCTAATCATTCAAACTATAACAATATATTCTTTTTGTAAAGCCTTTTAAAGCCAACTAATGTACCAAGTATTTTAATATTATTAGGACAATTATTCCAAGTATTAACACCCCTAGTGGAAACACAATGACTTTTTACAGTAGTTTGGATCTTTAATTTCTCAAATAATAATGTTCCTCTCAAACTCTAGCTGGAGTCCCTCATTTTAAACAGATCCTGGACATGTTGAGGCAAACGTTAATCATGACAGACAAACCAAGATGGCAGCACGTCACTCTGTCAATCTAAATGTCACAGCAAATTAATGAGTTTTGAGTGAATTTTAAGATATTACGCTCTGTGTAACAAATCTAGAAGTGTCAAGGACTTTGTAAATTCCCGGTTGGCTTTGAAAGTGCGCATGTTAGATGTTGTCGACACTTTCATGTTTATCCGAGGATTGAGCGCGTGGACTAAACATCCATACCAGCGGAGCTAAATGGAAGTGGACACTCTTACACTTAATAACTACTGACCCTTTTTAAGCTTGGTTGTAAAACTTGGGGAGCTTACTTTACGGCAGGGGTGCCTAAGTTCGGTCCTCGAGATCTACCTTCCTGAAACTCTTTGCTGTCTCCCTGTTCCAGCACACCTGAATTCAATGAAAGACACGTTAGCAGGCTTTTAATGAACCTTTCACTGGATTCAGGTGTGATGGAGCAGGGAGACAACTAAGAAGGAAGGTAGATCTCGAGGACCGAACTTGGGCACTCCTGCTTTACGGTGATAACACTCAGCAACCCTGGCTTCTAAATAGGACATGTTTACACTGTAGAGACCATCGTTGGAACTCTGGACTCCTGGTTTGATACTTCTGTTTGATGAGCCTGGTCTTGCATCGGTTAAGTGCCGTACTCCACTCCCCGTCCTGAGGCAGAGTAGTGACCAGTTTGACTGCTTGATGAGTGCGCTGTCATCACGTACAGGAAAGTGATTAATTCCCGTAGTGAATGATGTGGAAGTTTTACTTTTAAAACGCAAATAAGGCATTAATACACACTGTTGCCCACAGCTGCAAACACGTCATCTCTTCCTGTTTATGTGTGACGTCACAGTGGAGCACCAGGGAGAGAACACCAAGAGTCAGCGGTGTAATACGGACTGGATTCTTAAGACTGCTTTTATTGCTCCCAGTCCCTCCATTCAGAACTTTTTGTATTTAAGCTTTATTCGCAGACTTTGCAACAATGCCACGTCTCACAATAATTTCTTTGCTGATCTTGCTTGCCCTGTCTAGATTATATCTTTTGGATTTGGGCATTGCTCTTTGTGAAGCGTATGACTCCAGTCCAGTGAGTCCATTATGTTCTGCCCCATGGGGCGGTACAAAGATTTTTATTATGACTCACATCGGTTGTATTTGTTTGAGTGTCCTTCTGAGAAAATAAGTGAATTATTGCACCTTGGAATCCTAATATCTGGACAAAAATATTCCCATCATTAAATCCTGAAAATGCATCTACAACTTCTAAGACGTCTTATCTCCTTGCTCTTACTAATTTCTGGGAATGTTCCACCCAACCCTGGGCCAGACAGCCCAGTTTTAAATACTCCTGAAGAGTTTAAATCTTGGTCTGTTCTTGGTTTTATCCATTTGAATGTAAGAAGTATGTTGCCAAAAATGGACATAATACGCATTTGGGCAACCTCAACTGATGCAGACGTGATAGCCTTGTCTGAGACTTGGCTAAAAAAATTTGATGACTGATTCTGACATACACATAAATGGCTATAATGTATTCAGGGCTGACCGGCCATCTTATGTCATCAAACCTTTCTGGGTTGACCAATTCTAAGAAGCGCAAACTTTTCAAATTTGAAAAACTCCAATGAATCTGCTCTGTGAGATTATCGAGGATGGCCATGTACAGATTTCTGTAGCGCTCCTGGAGATCCTGGAATTGGGAGAGACTACGCTTTCTCATGGGCTCATCTCGTTGGTCGAATGTGAGACCTGTTGATTTGGCATAAACAGCTTGGAAAGCCTCCTCTGACCTCTTCTATTTGGCAAAAGCAAGAAGAGATGCAGTTCTTTTCTTGTAGTAGAGAACATCCATGGACCTCTGCTGGATTATATCAAAGACCACATTGGTCTCTGAGAAGATTTGTTCATATGTGTACAACATGAACACAAGCTCAGAATTCTCCAGTTTCTTGACAAAACCTTTGACACAATCCAGTGTGTCATCATCCATTGTCTTATCTGCAGTGATGTTATAAAAGGTCTGCAGGAGGCCATCATAATTGTTTGTCACAATGCTCACTGTCCATGATGTGAAACTCCATCAAGTAGGAGAGTTTCTGGGCAACCTTGAAGAGCCTGTAGACTCAAGAAAAGATGCCCTCTTTGTGTTTTTAGAGAAAAATGTGATAAACCCAGAGAGTGATGCCAAAAATATTCTGCGCTCAAACAAGCATTTAGCTCCCTGTGACAGCACTGGATTCAGTCTGTGTGCATAACAAGGCACTAACATTGTACTGGGGGCAGTTGCCTTCACTTTAGTCTACAGACCATTGAGAGCTAAAGCCATGGCAACAGCCCCAACGTATGTCTGTGTCACAACTTTGTCCCTCAAATTGTAGCCCTGCATGTTTTCATTTAATGCTTCAAAAAACAGACTGAGCATCTTGTTCCTCAGAAACATAAAATCCTAATAAAGCGTTCCTGAATTTTACCTTCACGATCAACAGAGCAATGACAGAAAGTTGGGCACGACAAGCAATATCAGTTATTTCACCCACCTGCCATCCAAAAAAGGGAGCAGCCTGAATTTAATATCTGATCTCATCAGAAACTGTGGCTGCAAGAGCAGAGATCAAGTCATTTTGGATAGAATGAGACGTACCAGAAAACACAACAGATGACTGGAGTTGTGTGGCCAGGACAGAGTCATATTTAGATCATGTTTCTGTGAACTCCCTGTAATTCCGCTTGTTGGATGATTCATTATTCTCATCATGGCCCCTAAAGGATAGAATCCTGCCAAACGAGCAAAGGAGTCACATCACTAAGGTGGTTTAGGAAGGCCCTGTTTTGTTGGACTGTTTCATAATGTTTTGCCACTTGAATCTGTTCATCTTCATTAATTGCATGTTCAACCCTGACCCTGCCCAGGCAATTTAACCTTACACATGCACTCATATGTTCATTGCTCTTTTCATGCCTTTTATATGCCCAATCAAAGTTAGACAGATCCCCAAACCCCAGTTTTGACCAGAAAATACATCACTGAGAAGGTTTCATTAAAAGGCATGGCCAGGTTGACCAGATGTCCCGCTTTGTGCAGGACAGTCCTGCATTTCTGTTACTTTTCACACGTCCCACAAATTGAGATGGTGTCCCGCATTATTATGGACAGTCAGGCTTTGAAATGCGTGTTTTATAATCTGAGAAATGGTTGTGTGGAAAATCATTGAGGAGCCGCCTGTCATCAGGAGGCGGGGTGGGCTGTGTAATCATGTCAGTCAAACTGGGACGCGGGTCGCGCTGCCCACCAACAGGAAACTGATGTAAAACAGCAAAACATGGATGAAACAATGGCTCGTGCTAAAGCAAAGAAAAGGAAATGCAGCTACAATAAAGACTGGGAAACTATCTATCCGAGGGTGAACCCAGTCCAAGGCCAGTCTGAGAAAGTTTTTTGTGAAGTTTGCCACAGTATTTTTCCCTTTCACACAGAGGTGAATATGATGTGAAAGGGCACAGACATTGCGAGACTCACAAAAAATGTGTTGCTCAGTCGGACGCTTCCCAGTCTATGGACACATTCCTGCTAAAACCCAAATAAGATTTGAGTGCAGATACAGTGGGGAAAAGTGGGGTAAAAAAGTATTTTGTCAGCCACTGACTGTGCAAGTTCTCCTACTTAGAAAGATGAGAGAGGTCTGTAATTTTCAACATAGGTAGAACTGAGAGAAACAGACAAATGAGGAAAAAAAATCCAGAAATAACATTGTAGGATTTTAAAGAATTTATTTGTAAATTATGGTGGAAAATAAGTATTTGATCAGTAACAAAAGTTCAACTCAATACTTTGTAACATAATCTTTGTTGGCAATGACAGAGGTCAAATGTTTCCTGTAAATCTTCACCAGGTTTGCACACACTGTAGCTGGTATTTTGGCCCATTCCTCCATGCAGATCTCCTCTAGAGCAGTGATGTTTTGGTTCTGTCGCTGAGCAACATGGACTTTCAACTCCCTCAACAAATTTCCGAAGGGGTGGACATCTGGAGACTGGCTCAGCCACTCCAGAACCTTGAAATGCTTTCCCCTTTGTTGTCCGAGCGGTGTGATTTGGGATCATTGTCATGCTGAAAGACCCAACCACGTTACATCTTCAATGCTGTCACTGATGAAAGGAGGTTTTGGCGTAAAATCTCACGATACATGGCCAGGTTCATTCTTCCCTTAACACAGATCAGTCGTCCTGTCCCCTTTGCAGAAAAACAGCTCCAAAGCATGATGTTTCCACCAACATGCTACACAGTAGGTATGGTGTTCTTGGGATGCAACTCACCTTCTTCTTTTCTTCTTCCTCCAAACACAAGTTGAGCTTTTACCAAAAAGTTCTATTTTGGTTTCATCTGACCATATGATATTCTCCGAATCCTCTTCTGGATCATCCATATGCTTTCTAGCAAACTTCAGATGGGCCTGGACACGTACTGGCTTCAGCAGGGGGACACGCCTGGCACTGCAGGATTTGAGTCCCTCTCTGCGTAGTGTGCAGCCTTTGTTACTTTGGTCCCAGCTCTCTGCAGGTCCTTCATCAGGCCCCTCCATGTAGTTCTGGGATTTTTGCTCACCGTTCTCATGATCATTTTGACCCCACGGGATGAAATTTTGCATGGAGCCTCAGATTGAGGGAGATTATCAATGGTCTTGTATGTCTTCCATTTTCTTACATTTGCTCCCACAGTGGATTTATTCACACCAACCTGCTTGCCTATTGTAGATTCACTCTTCCCAGCCTGGTGCAGGTCTACAGTGTTCTTCCCGGTGTCCTTCAACAGCTCTTTGGTCTTGGCCATGGTTGAGTTTGGAGTCTGACTGTTTGAGGCTGTGGACAGGTGTCTTTTATACAGATAACAAGTTCCAACAAATGTCATTAATATAGCTAACAGGTGGAGGACAGAAGAGCTTCTTAAAGAAGAAGTTACAGGTCTGTGAGCCACAAATCTTGATTGTTTGTGGGTGACCAAATACTTATTTTCCACCATGGTTTACAATTAAATTCTTTAAAAATCCTACAGTGTGAATTTCTGGATTTTTTTCTCATTTTGTCTCACAGTTGAAGTGTACCTATGTTGAAAATTACAGACCTCTCTCATCTTTCTAAGTCAGAGAACTTGCACAATCAGTGGCTGACAATACTTTATTGCCCCACTGTAAGGTGACAGCAGCTGAAGTAATGAGCATTTACCACAGTGTGCAACACTCCCTGTCATATAGGTCAGACGACTGTTGTAATAAGCTAACAACAGCCATGTTTTCAGAGATTGAAAAGAAAATGTGCTTGCACCTGCCTCTGTGGAGAGTTGTTTGAGAGAATTAAAAATGTCAGTGCTTTAAGAACTCCCATGTGCAGGGCTGGATCCAGAGTGAAAATCTGACAGATGCATTTTTGCCCAATGATAAAATAAAAATCCTATGCGTCTTGTTATTCAATAATCTTCATTCTTTTATTCATGTGCAACATACACTGTCACACTTCTTTTAATATATTTATTATACTTCATGGACCATAGTGAACACTTATTATTTGTATAAAAATGATGTCCTAAAAAACAACACTATAACAAAAATTGACATGGTGGATCCTTGATCTCTGAACATAAATATGAATAAACAAAATCTGTAGTTTTTGTCTAAAGCATTTCCTTTCAGACATTATTGGCATGAATGTCTTTCCATATATCTGAGCTGAGCTCTTGCAGCTGCTGTGCTGAACGTCAGGATGTAATTTGTAAAGAAATACAGCACATCTCATTTTGGGAGAAAAAAAAAAAACGTTTTAGTCTGTTGTAGTTTCTTGTCTGTATTACAACATTTGTAAGAGGCGTCATTTTATTTAAAGCGGCGATTCATTTTGAAGTTATTAATTCTGACTGGACTCTGTCTCGGCAGAGAGCCATACAGTGGTTGGAGCTGTGCCAATGGAACGGAGGACAATTCTCGTTTCTTGACTGCAACAAGACAAGAGTCCCAATTATTGACTTTAATCCACACAAAGGTGACTCACAATATTTTAATGGCTTTGAGAGGGGTTAAGAAGCGGACTTGCCGTTTCTGAAGAGCAGCGAATCAAAGAACCAGTGAGCTAGTGGATCGAAGCATTGCTTCAATGGTTCACACTTCAAAGTGGAGTCGCGCTGCAGAAACGGTTGATTTCAGAACCACTGCAGACCAAACCCTGAATATCCGACTTTATTTGTACGTCTGTATGACTCTGAAACTCGGACAAATCCGTATAATTTACAGACAATCCGTATAGGTTGACATGTATGGTCAGAACACCACAAAAATGTAATTTCAGTCATCATAGAATGCCTTTCAAACACAGTATTGTCTGAAAACTATTTATAAACCACTTTCTTGCTGAAATAAGCGCCCAATTTTCCTTGCACAACTTTTTTCCTGGATGCCATGATCATCGACTCGACTGACGCTATGTTTATTTGATCCGGTTTGAATTCTCCTGTGTACACATGCATGGTGCATTGTGGGATCAAATCCAAAGCCGTGTTCATCGCGGGGACACGTTCGGCACTATTCGGGATCATTCAAGTTTTTTTTTTTACTGATGACGAAAGATGCGTAAAAAATCTGACCGATGCAGTTGCATCGGTCCAAACCGGTCTGGATCCGGGCCTGATGTGACAAAAAGGCCCACACACCATTTCAAGGTAAACTTTATTATCCCACCAGGTCAGGCCCGGCGCCAGAAAAAAATATTAAGGGGGCAATGAGTTTATCACAGGGGGCGGGGTCGCCCCCCCCACCACTACCACCACAAAAAAAGTGCGCACCGGAGGGTACCTGCCTCTGAGCGTGCGTAATGAATTGGGTGCGCTCCTAGAAAGCTCGTATATTTAGGCTACACCGTTGTAAGAGACTGACTAAGAGTAAAGAGTGATGACAGTATTTTTTAATTATTATTTGAGCGTATAGCCCCTCGGTCAAGTGATCTCCTGCATACCACAAAACCAAACCAACAACTGATCTGAGAAACGACATGAGACAGTAGATTAACCCCACATAAACCATGTAGATATACAGTGGTCCCTTGTTTATCGCGGGAGTTGCGTTCTAAAAATAGCCCGCGATAGGCGAAATCCGTGAAGTAGTCAGCGTTATTTTTTACAGTTATTATAGACTTTTTAAGGCTGTAAAACCCCTCACTACACACTTTATACACTTCTCTCAAACAGGCATTAACATTTTCTCACTGTTCTCTCGTGTGTAAACACTCTCAAAGTTGAAACCTTAGTAGAAAAATAAGACCAACCTGTTTTCAGGCCCAAACATTTGTTTGAGAAATAAAAATAGAACATTTTCCTATAAATAATTATGATGGCTTTCAGAACTAACGAATTTAATTTTAATGATCAACCTACGAGGGTTAGGGACACATAAAAAATTATTAATAGTGACTGACCAGTATTTCACAGTTCCTCTGATCGCGCCTCTTCGTCCTGGCACCGCGCCACTGTCGCGGCTTTTTCCATTCACA
The DNA here is from genome assembly GCF_902500255.1 of Thalassophryne amazonica. NCBI lineage: Eukaryota > Metazoa > Chordata > Actinopteri > Batrachoidiformes > Batrachoididae > Thalassophryne > Thalassophryne amazonica. The sequence goes on along the minus strand of NW_022986374.1, from coordinate 10,206 downwards.
CCTCCCTGCAGGTGTCTTTCCGAGTGAAGAACACAGTTATGGGTAGTTGTTGGTGCTCTTTTTTCTTCTGGGCGAGAAGATTCTTATAAACAGACACGCAGAACACAATGCACGTGCTTTCCCTTCGCGGTGCAGCAACAGGTGTCCCGTCATCTCCACAGAACACCGGCCTGCTTGATGAGGACGCAGAGCACAATGCGCTGTTAAAAAAAAAAAAAAAAAAAGCATGCAAAATTGGACTAAAAAAATCCGCGATACTGCGAGGTGCTATATTTTCCAGTATTCCTTTTTCTTTATTTTTTATTTTTGATAACTCTCATATCTGAGGGGGCGAGGTTGATGACGTGAGGGGGCGTTGCCCCCAAACGTCCCCTCGTGGCGCCGGGTTCGCACCAGGGGAAATTCATGTGGTCATCATTGCTTGTCTTACAACATATGTTATAACCCAAAAGGCAAAAAACTGATTGGGACGTACCACTAGTAACAAACCACACAAAAACACAAAACATTTATCATAAAATACAAAATGTTAGCAGAACCTAAAATATATAATAAATAAGCAAATAAATAAAACCAGGATCTATGATGTGAGGTAAACAAGTTAAAATGGGCCTGGAATCAAGTCAGGGTAACACAGACGTTTTGAGTCTATTGTTGTATAATGTGATTGACTTCTTATACCTCTCTGTTCTAATCTGTCTTTGCAGAATTCTGCCACATAACTTGTGGCTACTCACAAATTTTGAAAATAGAGGATGTGTTGCATCACTGAGGATCTGGTCTGTCTTCTTGAGGATGAGCTCATTGTACAACTGAACTACAGATGCTTGGTTGATGCATATGATTTTACTGGCCACATTGATAACACGCTGCAGTTTTTTAGGATCCTTCACATGCATATTACCAAAAGTCCAGAAGAGACCAAAAGACAGAACGCTCTGCAAAAGAACTTTATAAAACATTTGTAAAATGCAGCTGTCCAGTCTAAAGTAACTCATTTTCCTAAGGAAAAACATCCTCTGGCGACATTTGTCAGCTTTCCACAACAAATACAGCACAGCATCTCGCTCCATGTGGTCAAGGTCCGGCATGTTGACTTGACTGACAACTGGAGCCGGCGAGCGGAATGGAAGCTCCACCTATTTGATGATGCACCGGGGCGAATTTTCATAGCGAAAGCAGAGCGACACACCGGGCGATGGTGGCCACGCGACAGACGCGAATTTGTGGCGTCCAGTCTGAATGCGGCTATAGATTTATTTAGAGCGCATTCTGTGAAAGACAGCTTATTGTCAATTTCAACACCCAAATATTTATAAGATGGGACTTGCTCTACTAGTTCACCATTGATCCTAGATTGGGACACTATTGTAACTTTCTTTCTGAAATGAATCACCATCTCTTTAGTTTTCTTTACATTGACAATGAGATAATTATCAGAGCACCATTGAATAAAACCTTGTACCTCCCTTTCAGTACCTTCCACAGATGGAAGGTCAGACTGTAAAAAACCCACCAGGGCTGTATCATCATACTTAAAGAATGTGTGGGCTGGAGATGTCGACTGACAGTAATTTTTGTATAAGGTATAAAGTATTGGGGACAAAACACACCCCTGTGGTGCCCCTGTGTTAGTGATTTGTAAAGATGAAATGCATGAGTTAAAAGGGATTTGCTGACTATGATTGTTCAAAAAGTCAAGTATCCATAGAATGAGTCTGGGATTAACTCCAAAATTTAACAGTTTCTTCCCCATTAAATGAGGTTGAATTGTATTGAAGGCACTGCTAAAGTCAATAAACAAAATTTTCACCAGGCTTTTTGACTGGTCAAGGTGTTCATAGACATTGTATGTCAAGGTCAGCAAAGCATCTCCCACCTCTCTCCCAGCACGGTAGGCAAATTGATGTGGATCTAAAATAGGTGAGACTTCAGAAAGAAGCTTTTTTAACCCTCTGGGGTCCAAGGGCATTTATTGGACAGTTCACTCGCCTGGCATAAATGTTTTATTATTGCTGTTAACAGTTCTCCCTGCATCCCACAATCAAGTTTTATGTCTCTTTGTTTTCAGGACAACCTGTGCTTTCAGAATATATATGTTTTTGTTGCTTTATAAGTATAATAAAGGTTTACAATTAAAAATAAGCAAGGAAAAAATAAAGCGAAAAAAATAATTTTCCACACACATTTATTCAAACACACAGCAAACTATAATAAATAACTGTTTTGTCACTTTATAAAGGTAATTTGAGGTCTTGTGTGAAAGTCTGTACAACAAAAAGGTTCAAACAATAAACACAAATGCACATTTTGAACAATATGTACAAAATGGTCTATGCATTTTGTTGTCCATTGGTATGGTAAACAGTGCTTTATGCAGAGAAAGCAACAGAGTTATCCAGTAACATTTACATGCAAACTAGTGGAGCAATTCTGATAGTTACACACTCTTTGTTTGAGCACGTGAGATTGTCACCAGAGGATCTCCATCTGCTCCTGCTTTCACTGATTGCTGTGCGTAATGGCGCAGGGCACACTGAGTATGTACTAATAGTATGTACTCATTGGAGCACCCAGGGGGCTATTCAAACGGGCCAACTAGTAACACATCACTCCTGAAAACGATCTTTGGCTTTTCACGTGAGGTAAATCTGCCCTACGATTGGATTTTGGAAAACCATGTGACAGTGAACCAATTCCAATTTGACACTCACATTGCGCACGTCAGCACACAGCTTGTATGAGGAGTACAGAGATGGCCGATGGCTGGCACGAAAGTCCAGAGTTAACTTTTCAGCAAAAAAAGTAAGTTTCTATCTCATATCATTCAAAAGTTATTTATAATTTAGTGACCCCAGAGGGTTAAAACAATCTTCTCAAAACATTTCATACCTACTGTTCCTGAGAACCCTCGGGAAGCAGAGTCTCTGCTGTGCCTTCTTGATGGTAGCCATGGTGTTGGTGCTCCAAGTCAGGTCTTCCCTCAAGTTCATGCCCAGAAACTGGAAGCCAGAGACCCTCTCCACACAGTCTGCACCAATGACCAGTGGCCGAATGTTCATTTTCTTCCTCCTGTACTCCACTACCATCTCCTTTATCTTTGAGGGGTTCAGGATCAGGTTGTTCTCCCTACACCACACAGACATTTATGAATACAGTTCATTGTATAAAGCCCTGTTATACAACGAAAAATGAGTTTCTTGTCAGTTGATGTCCGCAGAGTTTGTAAGTAAGTTTTGTATGTGTTCAAAACTGAGTGGAGAGCAGGTGGAGAGCTTTGTCTATAGTTTTTCTGTGGCTGATGGTTCATTCTGGGCTTCTGTTCTGATATAATTTCAGTACAAGCAGTCATGGAGTGCAGCTTTGCTGTCACTGAAAGCATGTGTCACATCAGACATGTCAGATTAAGTAAACTTTGCCCCGATTAGTGTTATGATGACAACCTGCGGCATCACGTAACCAAAACCTGTCACTATGGCAGACAAAACAAGCTAAGTATTAAATGAATCCTTTTTCCACATTTCTGCACAGTGCGCATTCAGTTTAGAATTTGTGTGTGTGAGGTGGGTTTTTTTTCCCCACTGCCTGTGCACCTGACTGCACCTGCATGAAAACACCTTCGTGGAATGTTTTAATAGGTACATTCAGTTAATGTGGACTCACCATAACATTTGTCCTTTTTTCCATGAATTGTGTAAACCAGAGTTTGATTCACAGAGCTCAGTGTGCTTTGTCCCACCAACAACAACCAAAACATACGTCAGGCAGAAGTGAACCTTACCGGGTCTTCTTCTGTCAAGTTTATTGGTGGTTTGCACCTTGGGGCAACTGTTTGTTGTGATTTGGTGCTATATAAATAAAATTGATTTGATTTGATTTGCAAACTGACAAGGATTCAGTTTTTGTGCCTTTTTAAAACATGGGGGTCAGGTGAAACATGGTGTGAGATGATCAGAAGGTATATGTCACGTATTACAGCTGCTTCAGGTTTTGTCAATCCAAGTCAGTCTGAGAACTGTCTGTGGCTGTAGTTCCAGTGGTTCTGCCCGCTGGCTAAGGTCGACTCTCCTGAGCGTTCCGTGTGTGAAATCTGATCATGAGGCTTTTCCACTCAGAGAAGAGGAAATGACAAATATTGCCTTCCTGATGTCATCTGACTTCTGTTTCTCTCTGTCAGATCACACTGAGCCAGCTGGTGAATGCAGCCGTTCACTTCCACAAGAACATTTGACATTGGGACGTTAAGATGGAAACTGTCCTGATTGAAGAAGAACTCAGAACCACAGGCACAAGTCAGTGACTTTGCTTGTGGCAGCGGACGGTTCTTACAAAGAGTCTGTTTTTTGCTCTGTGCATGTTTGATGATCTCTGGATCCATATCTCAGATTTAAATCATTCTTCCCTGCTTTCTGTCTCTGTCCGTCTCTCTGTGTGCTGTTGTGTGTTCTAGGAACTCTGCAGTTTGTGCCTCCAGACTTCATGCTCCTTTGGAAATATGAAGCCGCTTCGACCACCGTCTGGTAGCTTGTGGTGCTGCTGTTTCACATCCAGCTCCCAGCACTGAGGAGGTCCATGAGAGGGAGACTGAGAAAGAGGTCCCAGGATGAGGACCTTTTCCACTTCATGGAAAAGGAGCTGGACAGGCTGCTGGAGTGATGGCAGGAAAACCCCGGCCTGTACGACAACAGGCACTGGAACTTTCTGGACAGGAAGAAGAAGTTGAGACTGAGGGAGGCCACAACCGCCAAGATCAGCAGAGGCTGCTGTTAAAGATTTTGTATATATGTTATCACTGTTAAACATTTGGACCTTTGTCTTCTTTCTCATGAGAACGGTGTTGTGCTGTTTGCACTAACCCTGAGAATGTACGTGTTATTCAACCTTGTTTTAGCATGCTGGGGTCAATCTGAACTGGGAATGAAGAGCTGGATGTACTTATTATTATTATACAACTTGTTTTTGTAGCCGCTAACGACTGGGAGTGAAGCATGACGGGGTCAGTCATGAACTGGGAGTAATAGACCTGAAGGTTGTTTTGACTGTTGTGATGTGATGCTTAGTGTGAAGACCAGGACACTCCAGGCAGATGCACAACAGCTGATAACTGCAACAGACGAACGAGATGTGCTGACCTCCGACGATAAGAGTAAAAGAAAGAAACTGTTTTTCCTTACAGCTGCGCTTATTGACGTATGTGTTTATGTTACGGGAAGAAACTTGTCTCGCGTTGTCCCCCCCCCCCCCCCTTAGGACAAGTTTTATGATGTAATGAGGGCATCTCTAATAAAAAGAGCGGGAGCACAGGCCAGACTTTAGTGTAGCCTTGGTGTACAGCCTGGACTGCACTCCGCGCGTGATTAATTTGACTTTCTGTCTCACTGGTGTTTCTTGACTGTTTGTCTTATCAAAGGTTTTAAGAATGTTTGGAGGAGAAAATACCCAACATTGACTGGGGGCTACGTCCGGGATCTCAACAATACCGGAGGTGTCCAGCGGAGGTCGCCAAGTCCAGACGTAAATCCTTGGCCAAGGTCCGATTGATTGATCGTGTCTGCAATTGTCGACCACCGTTGGCATCGTCTGGTTGACGAGATTTTCCCGAAGAAGACAGACAGGAAGTCGAGTCAGTGAGTAAAATTTCTTTGTAAACAGTACTGAGTGAGTGGTGATCAGATCACATAAACAGTTAAATTCCGCAAGCGATGATACAGAATCGTCTGTTAATGAAACACAGTTAAACTCTGTAAGGAGGGCGGACTCCTCTACGGTTGCGAGGGACGCCCGTAGTTAAATTCCGAAGGAGGGTGCGGACTCCTCTGTTTATATACGCGTACCGGTAGGGGATAAAAGTGATCACATAAAACAGTTAAACTCCGTAAGCGATGGCGTGGAATCGTCTGTTAATGCAAAGCAGTTAAAATCCGCGAGGAGGGTACGGACTCCTCTGTTTTAATACGTAAAGGAAATCCCGGGTAGAAATATGCACTGTAAAAAAGCAGTTAAATTTGGCAGGGACGGCGGAGTCCCCTAATGCAGGACATTAGTTAAATTTCACGGGAGGGCGAGCTCCCCTGGCATAAGAATACGCGTACGATTATTAAAAGTGTTTCTATGTGTAAATAGTGTTTTGTGTAAGTGTAAATAACTGTGTGAAAGTGTAATACTTTGGACAACGTTAGTGACAACCGTGTGTGGATGCGAAGGCAAGTGATTCCGCTTCCTACGGGGAGGTGAAAGGAATCAACCACACGACGGCAAATTAATTGTCACGTCCAAAGAAAGTGTGAAAACTTCAGATTTAGAACACCCTAGGTGTGCCCCCGTCTGAAGTCCAAATTATAACAAGGGATAATAAAAATGGGGGGTAAGACGTCTAAAAATAAGGAAAATTTATCAACTGACGACAGGAAATTTATGGAAGCAAAAAATCCAAAAGCAACAAAGAAATTGGAGACCTGGATAAATAAACATGACTTTGACGGACGACTAAACCTGACTAGTATTCAAAAACTGAAGGAAAGGTTAGAACAGGAACATAAAGGTGATGAGAAAAAGATGCAGAAAGTAGGGGCAGATTTAGTGGCATTTTGGGAGGAGGAAGCAGAAAACAGACAGAAGGGAGCAGAGAAGCGACGATTAGAGAAAGCAAGGAAAAAGAAAGCTGTAGGTAAGGCAGAAGAAGATGTGATAATTCAGCACAGAGAACCAGAACAGCCTCAACAACCACCGCCGGCTGGATCGTCGGTGACAACAACACCTTTATCTCCTCTACCAGAGGATGACGATGTACCGCCACCACAGTATGATTTGGCAGTAAAACCTAAGGTAAAAAGTGAAAAACCAGAAAAACCAGAAAAACCACAAACACGCAGTCAAGCGAAAGTGCCCACAGCCCCTCCCATGGTGGAACACAGTGACCAGGGAGGTGCCTATCCTATGATAGAAGTACCAAATCCTCGTGCAGGAACAGCAGGACATCGATCAACCATGCTCGTATATCGAACATGGAATGCTGATGATATCAAAGCAGCAGTCGACATGATACCATCGCCACATGTCGATATTGAGGGATTTATGCAGGATATAGAAAACATTAGAAGTTCTTACCACCTTAATGGACCTGAAATCCAACAGGTGTGGATGAAAGCATGTGGCCCTAAATGGAGTCAGATACGCGGAGACTGGAATCCTGCAGACCAGGATGGCGTACCGCTGCCACATGATGATCCAGTCTTGAAAACAAGAGTGGAAGCTATGATTACACGTGCAAAAGGTGTGTTAGGACCAAAGATAAATTATACTGAAATTACCAGGACAACACAGAAAGAAGGAGAACCATGGACAGAGTTTAGATGCAGATTTGAGAGTGTATTTAGGGTCCATAGTGGCATATTGCCAGGAACACCAGTGTATGAACAACAATTGAAAAACGCTCTGATCCAACATTCCAATAAGGATATAAAAGCTTGGATACAGAAACATTGGATTGGATTGCCTACAGGCACATTGGAAGAAACACATACACACTGCTGTCATGCAGAAGGAGTCTTAAAGCAGAAAAAGACAGGGAACAGCAACAAAGGAGTGTATGTAGCACACGGAGATGATGAAATATGTTACCAACAGGGTAACTTAAGACAGCAGAAGCAGTGCAAACGCCCCCAAAAGCCATGGCAAAACAGACAAGGTGGACAGCCACAACGTCAAGGACCATGGCAACCACAACAGCAGCACAGACAGGGAGGGCCACCACGTGGTCCCCTGATTTGTTGGAACTGTGGGAGAGAGGGACATATGTATAGAAATTGTCCGAATCCACCTACTGATGGAGCAGCAGGAGGAATTCCACAACGGAATAATCCTCCGCAGCCACAGTATCCACAATGACTAGAATCCATAATCCATGATTCCACATCAGATAGGCAGTCTGATTGTGATATGGATCTGTGTGCCTTACTGGGAAATCCGGTACCAAAACCAGAAGTGACTTTGTTGGTAAATGGACGACCAGTGACATTCCTTTGTGATACAGGAGCATGTAGAACCACATGTAATGACAACATACCTGTCCATCAATTAAGCAACGAAATCTTTAGGGTTCGCTCTGCAAATGGACAAACATCAGACATCCCTATCACTAAACCCATAACGTTGGCAGATCCATTTGGCCTGACATGTACTATGTCAGTGTTGAACATGCCACAATGTCCAGTTAACCTTTTAGGACGAGACGGATTGACTGCATTGGGCTTGTCCATAATTGTGGAACAAGGGAAATTAGTTGTTGAACGCACAGGAGGCGTTAACATGGTAAGAGAAGAAAGCGATGACCCCACATTCCACTATTACTATACATTTGACATTTCAGAAGAAGATGCTGCAGGATGGGGTAAAGATGTCGTCTTGCAAGCGACAGCCCTACTAAAAAATCCTGAACAAAAGATGTCACCACCTGACCTGCATGTCACAATGTGGCATAAAGATCCTCCAGGTCCGGATGGTGACTATGAAAACAAATTGAAAAACGTTTCACCTGTGAAGCTGACAATGACCGATTTGATTCATGATGGCAACTCAACAGCTGTCATAACAGTGACAGGTGCCACTGAAGACATTTTAAAATTGAGATTCACAGGTATGCCTTTGCATGTGTCACTTTGTAAGCCATATTTGACAGAATGGCAAGAATTGGGACTGACAGTCATAACAGCTTTGTCAGCCACTGATTGGAGCAGAGTTGGACCACGAACGGAGTTCAGTCCATCAACTAAATTGTATAAAGTGCCAGTTAATGTCCCATTGGTGCTGACAGCTGGAACACACATTGATGTGTCCACTTCACAATCCTGAGTGTTTCAGTTGAGTCCTGAAGAGGATGATCTTCTCTCTTCTGTTGTGTGGGCCGCTGAAGAGGAGGTACTGCTGGCCCACCACCACCAGAGGGCGCCCTGCCTGGAGTGCGGGCTCCAGGCACCAGAGGGCGCCGCCGCCTCACGTGAGCAGCTACGGTGACAGCTGTCACCCATCACCTGAGACAGCTGACGGCAATCATCTGTGGGGTATATCAGCAGGACGGCACCTCCACCTCATTGCCGAGATATCGTTTCTACCTACGAGGTAACGTATCAAAGCTGACGGAGTGTATCCTTTTGGATTAGTGTATAGCTTGTGGATTACTGTTCCAACGAGAGGTGGAGGTAACTTCCCTGCTGTTCGGAGTCTTGGGTGCAAACGCGCCCCCATCTAACTGTTCTTTGTTCCTCGCCAGCAGTACCAGGTCCGACACGCGGAGGCAGTGGCCACCTGGGAGTTCGGGACTTGGCGGCTCCAGTATTTCTGGGGTCCTGTGGCGGAGGAAGCCGTGTGGTTCGGGTCTTACCTTGGAGAGGCGTCTCCTATCTTCGAGCCTGCCCACACGACACTTTTGTGAATTGACTGTTGTCCATTTCGTGATTGGTTGTATTCGTTGTGCACGTTCACAACAGTAAAGCCTTGTTATTTGACTTTCTCCATTGTCCGTTCATTTGCGCCCCCTGTTGTGGGTCCGTGTACTGACACTTTCCCAACATCTTCGGTACCATCAGGATTGTGGACAACAGGTCCTTCAGACGTAGGACTGATAAAAAATGCACAACCTGTAGTTATAAGACCAAAAACAGAATACAGACCATGTGTAAGACAGTATCCATTGAAACCTGATGCAATTGAAGGAATCAGGCCAGTAATAGAGAATTTATTAACAGCAGGAGTAATAGTGCCATGTCCAGATTCACCATGTAACACACCCATATTTCCTGTGAAAAAGGCTCCGCCCTCAGTGGGGTGGAGAATGATTCAAGATCTGCAGGCAGTAAATGCTGCTGTGATTAAAAGAGCACCATGTGTCCCAGATCCACACACCTTGTTAAATTCACTGAGACCAAATTCTAATAGTTTCTCAGTAATTGACATAAGTAATGCATTTTTCTCTGTGCCAGTACACCCAGATAGTCAATTCTGGTTTGCTTTTACCTTTAAAGGACAACGATATACATTCACCAGATTACCGCAGGGTTACGCAGAAAGTCCAACTATTTATTCTCAAGTCATGTCAGCATGTTTAGCCAATTTCGTTCCACCGGCAGATAGCCAACTATTGGTGTATGTTGATGACATTTTGATTGCCTCTGACACACGAGAAAACTGCATAACTGACACAGTAGCATT